>NW_021681689.1:6463-7020 GCF_001412515.2 Diachasma alloeum
TGATTAATTAGGGGTTCCTTAGGTAGTATGATAATGATTTTTCAATCGGCTCACAGCAGAGGGAGGAATGGAGGGTCCCTTGAACATTGCGGAAACAAGTCTCGGATCGAGTCTCGGACGAGAGTAGAGATACGAGAGTTGTTTAGTCATTAACAAATGAGTTTGTTAATTATTTTTTATTAATTGGATGCACATTGAGTTTCAAGAGAATGATTTTTCAATCGGCTATCGATAGAGGGAGGAATGGGGGGTCCCTTGAACATTGTGGAAACCAGTCTCGGATCGAGTCTCGGACGAGAGTAGCGATACGAGAGTGGTTTAGTAATTAACAAATGAGTTTGTTAATTATTTTTTATTAATTGGAGGTTCCTTAGGTAGTAAGATAATGATTTTTCAATCGGCTCACGACAGAGGGAGGAATGGGGGGTCCCTTGAACATTGTGGAAACCAGTCTCGGATCGAGTCTCGGACGAGAGTAGCGATATGAGAGTGGTTTATTAATTGACGAATGAGTTTGTTAATTATTTATTATTAATTGGATGCATATTGAGGAGTAA
>NW_021681689.1:7190-8001 GCF_001412515.2 Diachasma alloeum
CCTATCCGAGAGTAGCTCCGACACTCGGAATGGACACTCATTCGACTCTCGGATTTTCGGAGGTTAGGGCGCCAAACTCCAGTAAAGACTCTCGTCCGAGAGTGCATCCGAGAGTTGTCTATGCCTTCACAAATCAATTTGTTTATTAATTGAGGGTGCGTTAGATAAGTTGAAAATCCTTTGTGGACCCAATCTAGTTAGAAAGGGTAATTGAGGGTCCCTTAAATATTGCTGCAAGCAGTCTCGGATCAAGTCTCGGACGAGAGTAGAGATACGAGAGTGGTTAAGTAATTGGCAAATTAATTATTTAATCATTTCCGATTAGTTAGAGGGGCTTTGAGTAGCAAGAAAAACATTTTTGGAGCGTCTATCGGTGGACGGGGTATGTGAAGGTCCCTTAAACATTGCTGAAAGCAGTCTCGGATGGAGTCTCGGACGAGAGTAGCGATACGAGAGTGGTTTAGTAATTAACAAATGAGTTTGTTAATTATTTTTGATTAATTGGAGGTTCCTTAGGTAGTAAGATAATGATTTTTCAATCGGCTCACGACAGAGGGAGGAATGGGGGGTCCCTTGAACATTGCGGAAACCAGTCTCGGATCGAGTCTCGGACGAGAGCAGCGATACGAGAGTGGTTAAGTAGTTAATAAATGAATTTGTTAATTATTTTTTATTAATTGGATGCACAATGAGTTGCAAGAGAATGATTTATCAATCGGCTATCGATAAAGCGAGGAATGGGGGGTCCCTTGAATATTGTGTAAACCAGTCTCGCATTGAGTCTCGGACGAGAGTAGCGATCCGAGAGTGG
>NW_021681690.1:0-1005 GCF_001412515.2 Diachasma alloeum
CGGTTGTCACGTTTACTTCAATTTTAAGCTGTCTTAACTGTAAAATTAAAAAAATTGAAAAGTTCCTGAAAAATCACAAATTTTTTGTCAATCCTCGTAATTTTTTAAATACAGAGTTCCCCACTGTTCAATTCATTAGAGTTTAAGGTTATTAATGCAAAAAAATAATCATTGTAAATAAGGATCCCTATCTCCCACCATAAAAATGAGAATGAATTCATGTCAATTTATTTACCTTAATGGCGCTTATTCAACTTTTCAACATCTCGTGTTTCCTCAGCGCCTGATGAAATCTCCAACTAACCCTCCAAAAAACGACCTATAGTCCATCTTCAAGTTTTGCCTGNAACCCCCCAAAAAACGACCTATAGTCCATCCTCAAGTTTTGCCTCTGTTGTTTCCGATAATAAGTCCTCAGAGATGGGACATTTTTTTCCATTAACATAGATTTTTACATTCCCGAAAACAAAAAATAAATATTATTCAAGGTTCATAGCACTTAGTAGACCGATAGGCGCCCCGATCTTGCGTTGAGAAACCTTACATAATCGCAAATGATCACAACGGTCAAGCACGGTGGGGAAGAGTGGAGAGTCAAGTGAGAGGTACGAGTAGAGTCATCAAAGGGGGAGATGAATGGAATGATCATTATGAGGGTTCAGTGGGGGTCACTCGTAGAGTTATGATAAGGGTCAAATGAAAGTTGCGAATGCATTAATCGTAAGGATCGAAAGGGGGTGACAAGTCGAGTGATGACGGGAAGTAGATGGAAAGGGAGAATGGAATAATCTCAAGGGCCAAATGATAGAGATAAGTGGAATCATCCTGATGGTTCAACGAGCGAAACCGATGTAGTAATCATACCAGCTAGATACGAGAACCGAAGAGAGTGAGTCATGCTTTACAAAGCTCAAACGTCGCAAAGGTTACGACGGGAAAGTCATGCATCGTGGAGAACAAACATCGCAAGAGTCCACTATTTCTCAACTCATCAGCACCGTTTGA
>NW_021681690.1:1074-2425 GCF_001412515.2 Diachasma alloeum
GACGGAAAAGTCATGCATCGTGGAGAACAAACATCGCAAGAGTCCACTATTTCTCAACTCATCAGCACCGTTTGACCCTTGCCATCATTCCCCTTATTTCCTCCTTTTGACCATACTGATCCACCTGACTCGTGCGTCACGTTTGACCCTGAGCACTCCGCCCGTCTCCCACATCTGACCTTCGCGGTCATTCTATTCGTACCTCCCATTTAACTCTGAGTTATCAGCCCACTCGTAACCACCGTTTCACCCTTGCGACCATCCCACTCGCCGCAACCGTTTGACCCTTGCGATCACTCCACTCCATGTACTTCTCATTTGATTCTCGTAATTACTCAACTTGTCACCCCACTTGACTTCTATGATTAGACCGCTCGTACCTCTCATTTGACTCTCAACATTCCCCTCGTCACAGCGATTTCAACCTTCTAACCACTGCACCTCCAAATCATTCTACTTGTTCCCCCCTTTTGACCCTTCTGATCACTTTACAGGTGGCTCACATCTGACGCTTGCAATCATCCCGCTCGTCTGCTCTGTCCGACTCTCGCGAGACTCGACCCGTACCTCTCACTTGACTCTCCATTCTTTTCGGCCTCGCTTCACCGTTGTGATCATTCCCCTTGTCACCCCGTTCTGACCCGACATTGGTCCGACTTCATATAATATAGGGGATTACCATGTTTGAACCAGTATCACGACCGAGCTTGACCACTGAGCGTCGCGTGAATTTCCTGCGATATTCCTGGTGGACCCAGGAGTAAGTTCAGCTCTCTCTTTGTTCCAATAGTGGAGGGAAAAGAGAAAGTACATGTACTTTTTTACCCTTATGGGGAGCGAAGTCTCAACTTTCTACTTTTATATTTTTTAGAGAGTAGGAAGTCGTTATCGGGTGCGTCAGAATGGATTTGTGAGCCATTTCCCAAATTGACGTAATACTTAACGGTGGTGCCGCGAGGGGAAGGAAACGGTCAAAGATGACTAGGGTCATGTTCGGTTTTTTAGTCCGTATGGGTTGCAACCATCGTAGCCTGATCGAGTCGGACACTACACTCCTTATATCATCAATCTGGAGTGTGTTAGTGCGTAGAGTGCATTTTTCCGTTCATGAACCCCGAAAAAAAAAGAAAAAAAAAGAAAATTTCCTCCTCCCCCCACTCGCGCTCATTAGGAAAAAAATGGGGCAAAATAGGTTCGTTTGTCGTTTCTCGAATTGACATCCCCTCTCTCGCTCATTAAGAAAACAAACTCCAAATGGGGCGAAATGGATCTGTGAGCTATTTCCCAAATTGACTTTCTTTCCCCCCGCCCCCTCTCGGCCATGAAGAAAATAATGGGGTAAAATGGGTTT
>NW_021681690.1:2525-3420 GCF_001412515.2 Diachasma alloeum
AAACAAACCCCAAATGGGGCAAAATGGATCTGTGAGCTATTTCCCAAATTGACTTTCTTTCCCCCCGCCCCCTCTCGGCCATGAAGAAAATAATGGGGTAAAATGGGTTTGTTTGTTATTTCCCAAACTGACTTCCCCCACCGCGCCTCCTTTGGCTCATTAAGAAAATAATGGGGCAAAATGGGTTTGTTTGTTAACTCCCGAGTTGACACCCCCCCCCCCCCGCACTCATTAGGAAAAAATGGGGCAAAATGGGTTTGTTTGTCGTTTCCCGACTTGACATCCGTCCTCTCGCTCATGAGAAAAAACAAGCAGGGGTAGAAGCCTATTTGACAGAAGTCATGTGACCGTTACTCGATGCTTTTTTTTTCCTCTTTACCAATTACATTGGTAATAAGCTTCCGAATGGGAGATATTCCAATTCCACACATAAAAAATCAGTGGCAATTACTCACTCCTTAGTTTCAGTGCGACAAATACGGGTGAATGTAAATGGATCTGACCCATTATGGGTTTCACCAATAATTTCTGGGCCAATTCCTCTTATCATTGTAGTAGAATTGTCGACTTTGAAATTTTCCTTATTATGAAGAATCTAAATAATTGAACAAATGCTAAGACTATTGCAATCTCGTCAGAGTCTAGTCCAATAAAAATGCAGTGTTCGCGAAAAAATCCATTCCATCATTTATTCATATGATCTTCAAATTTCGTAATAAAACATCATTCTTTTACAGTATTTCGCATGGTTTTCATAAATTGTGAGTAATCCAAATAGCGACGCCTGTATTCTTACCTTTTTTTCTCCTCTGTGTCCGGATAAATTGTCAGAAACATACGTCATTATTTAATCAATAGATTCGTGATCCTAGTGATTACTTATGATGTTTCAAAC
>NW_021681690.1:3516-4179 GCF_001412515.2 Diachasma alloeum
TTTTTTCTCCTCTGTGTCCCGATAAATTGTCAGAAACATACGTCATCATTTAATCAATAGATTCGTGATCCTAGTGATTACTTATGATGTTTCAAACAAAAATTTGTCATTTTCAACTTTTTCATATATTTTAATTTGCAATATTTTCTCTTACATCATGATGAATTTAATAATTAAATTCATATTAGTACTCCTAATAATTAAAATATCTTGATGATTTTTATCTTATTCCGACTCAATTATTTCCTTAGACTGTATTTTTATTTGCCCATAAAGATTTATTTGCTGACGTGCATGTAACTCCCACTCAAACTCACACAGATCGTCTGCAGCAAATACTGAATCCGTTAAGCTCACTCTGTTTAATCTACGTGGTACAGCATTTTGGATGAATATCAGGTATTTATTGAATAATATTATAATTAACGAGAATAGTCTTGTAAATTCAAAAAATCAAGTTTATGAAACTTGATTTCCATCAAATATTAAATTATATGGAGTAAAAAAAAACATGGATTTGTATTATATGACTTTTGAAGTCATGCAGAGATGGAAAACATTGATAAAATGATAATTTGTGATTTTTAAGAGAAAAAAGCGTTTCGGACGAATCCCTCTATGCCAGGATGTACTGAATCGATAGGCACAAAATTTTATACACGA
>NW_021681691.1:0-1358 GCF_001412515.2 Diachasma alloeum
GCGACTAATGGATGAAATTTGTGCCAACGTGTTGAGCATTTAATACACATTGAGTGACACGAATTTCATCCCTCAGAACCTGTTAGGGAGGGAGAAGTGAATTTTTGAAAGAGCTAAGTGATTGAGAAAAATTTTTTTTTTCAAAGGAATTCTCCAAAGTGCGGAGATTGAACAAAATTTTTTTTTTCAATTCAAAAATTCATTCCTCCGACCCTAACTGCGACTAAGGGATAAAATTTGTGTCACTTATTGAGTATTAAATGCTCAACACGTTGGCACAAATTTCATCCCTTAGCGCCTGTTAGGGAGGGAGAAATGAATTTTTGAACGAGTGAAGAGATTGAAAAAAAAATTGTTTTTCAAATGAATTCTCCAAAGTGCGGAGTTTGAAAAAAAATTTTTTTTTTTTCAATTCAAAAATTGATTCCTCCGACCCTAACTGCGACTAAGGGATGAAATTTTTGCCAACGTGTTGAGCATTCAATACTCAATAAGTGACACAAATTTTATCCCTTAGGGCCAGTTAGGGAGGGTGGAGCGAATTTTCTAAATGCGAAGAGATGGAAAAAAAATTTTCAATTCAAAAATTCATTCCTCCCACCCTAACTGCGATTAAGGGATGAAATTAGTGCCAACGTGTTGAGCATTTAATACACAATGAGTGAAACAAATTTCATCCCTCAGCACCTGTTAGGGAGGGTGGAGTGAATTTTTGAAAGAGCGAAGAGATTGAAAAAAAAATTTTTTTTCAAATGAATTCTCCAAAGTGCGGAGATTAAAAAATTTTTTTTTTTTCAATTCAAAAATACATTCCTCAGGCCCTAACTGCGACTAAAGGATAAAATTTGTGCCAACGTGTTGAGCATTTAATACTCAATGAGTGACACAAATTTCATCCCTTAGCGCCTAATAGGGAGGGAGGAGTGAATTTTTAAAAGCGCGAAGAAATTGGAAAAATAAAATTTTTATCAATTCAAAAATTCATTTCTCGGACCCTAATTGCGATTAAGGGATGAAATTTGTGCCGTGTTGAGCATTTAATACTCAATAAGTGACAGAAAGTTTATCCCTTATAGCCAGTTAGGGAGGGAGGAGTGAATTTTTTAAAGTGCGAAGAGTAGGAAAAAAAAATTTCAATTAAAAAATTCATTCCTCCCACCCTAACTGCGACTAAGGGATGAAATTTATGCCAACGTGTTGAGCATTTAATACACAATGAGTGACACAAATTTCATCCCTTAGCGCCTAATAGGGAGGGAGGAGTGAATTTTTTAAATTGCGAAGAGATGGATGTAAAAAAAAAATTCTATTCAAAAATTCATTCCTCCCACCCTAACTGCGACTAAGGGATGAAATTT
>NW_021681691.1:1480-2708 GCF_001412515.2 Diachasma alloeum
CAATGAGTGACACAAATTTCATCCCTTAGCGCCTGTTAGGGAGGGAGGAGTGAATTTTTGAAAGAGCGAAGAGATTGAAAACAAAATTTTTTTTCAAAGGAATTCTCCAAAGTGCGGAGATTGAAAAAAATTTTTTTTTTCCCATTCAAAAATTCATTTGTCCGACACTAACTGCGACTAAGGGATGAAATTTGTGCCAACGTGTTGTTGTTGTTATCTGTTGTTTACCCTATCTGATGTTTCTAGAGGAAACCTTACCGGAATTGCTCGGAGATGGCCCAGGAAACAGAGGTGTGTGGTTTTAGCAAGATGGTGCTCCTGCTCATCACACCAGAGCAGTCNCTATCTGATGTTTCTGGAGGAAACCTTACCGGAATTGCTCGGAGATGGCCCAGGAAACAGAGGTGTGTGGTTTTAGCAAGATGGTGCTCCTGCTCATCACACCAGAGCAGTCACCGGAATGCTGGACCAATGTTTCCAGAGAGATGGATCGGGAGAGCTGGACCAGCTCGTTGGCCTCCTCGGTAAGTGACGAGTATCTCTAATCTTCCAATAATCGTGCGCTGTTTAAAATCAAATTACTATTTCTCCCACAGATCACCAAATTTGACGCCCCTAGATTTTTTTCTTTGGGGACTTCTCAAAGAAAAAATTGATGCGCAGGTAGTCAACGGTCCGGAGGATTTGGTGGCCCGCCTGCANATTGAGTATTAAATGCTCAACACGTTGGCACTAATTTCATCCCTTAGTCAGAATTAGGGTCGGAGAAATGAATTTTTGAATTGAAAAAAAATNTGGATCGGGAGAGCTGGACCAGTTCGTTGGCCTCCTCGGTAAGTGACGAGTATCTCTAATCTTCCAATAATCGGCGCTGTTTAAAATCAAATTACTATTTCTCCCACAGATCACCAGATTTGACGCCCCTAGATTTTTTTTCGTTGGGGAACTCTCAAAGAAAAAATTTATGCGCAGGTAGTCAACGGTCCGGAGGATTTGGTGGCCCGCCTGCATGGAGCAGTAGCTGATCTGACGCAGCAGCAGTTGGAGAATGCTCGCCAAGCTATAGTTCGTCGTGCAGAACTATGCTTAGAAAATGACGGTGGCCTTTTTGAAAACCTGTGCTGAGCATCCCATCTCCATCCACGAACCCATTGGCCCTTCTCAGGACCAAATGCTTAAGCCCATCGGCCCTTTTCAGGGCCAAATCCTTAAGCCCAACGGCCCTTTT
>NW_021681691.1:2746-5453 GCF_001412515.2 Diachasma alloeum
AGCAGTTGGAGAATGCTCGCCAAGCTATAGTTCGTCGTGCAGAACTATGCTTAGAAAATGACGGTGGCCTTTTTGAAAACCTGTGCTGAGCACGCCATCTCCATCCACGAAGCCAATGGCCCTTCTCAGGGCCAAATCCTTAAGCCCATCGGCCCTTTTCAGGGCCAAATCCTTAAGCCCAACGGCCCTTTTCAGGGCCCCAAAAAATCCAACGACGGAAATCCTTGATTCTCCAATAATTCCACTCCTTTCCTTTTCAGGGGGCGACCGCACGCTTTCAAAAATTCACTCCTCCCTCCCTAACAGGTGCTGAGGGATGAAATTTGTGTCACTCATTGTGTATTAAATGCTCAACACGTTGGCATAAATTTCATCCCTTAGTCGCAGTTAGGGTGGGAGGAATGAATTTTTGAATTGAAAATTTTTTTTTCCATCTCTTCGCACTTTAAAAAATTCACTCCTCCCTCCCTAACTGGCCCTAAGGGATAAAATTTGTGTCACTTATTGAGTATTAAATGCTCAACACGTTGGCACTAATTTCATCCCTTAGTCAGAATTAGGGTCGGAGAAATGAATTTTTGAATTGAAAAAAAATATTTTTTTTCCAATTTCTTCGCGCTTTCAAAAATTCACTCCTCCCTCCCTATTAGGCGCTAAGGAATGAAATTTGTGTCACTCATTAGTATTAAATGCTCAACACGTTGCCACAAATTGCATCCCTTAGTCGCAGCTAGGGTCGGAGGAATGAATTTTTGAATGGAAAAAACAAATTTTTTTTCAATCTCCGCACTTTGGAGAAATCGTTTGAAAAAAAAATTTTTTTTACTCTCTTCCCTCTTTCAAAAATTTACTCCTCCCTACCTGNTTTTAGGGCCCCAAAAAATCCAACGACGGAAATCCTTGATTCTCCAATAATTCCACTCCTTTCATTTTCAGGGGGCGACCGCGCGCTTTCAAAAATTCACTCCTCCCTCCCTAACAGTGCTAAGGGATGAAATTTGTGTCACGTATTGTGGATTAAATGCTCAACACGTTGGCACAAATTTCAACCCTTGGTCGCAATTAGGGTGGGANCTTCGCGCTTTCAAAAATTCACTCCTCCCTCCCTATTAGGCGCTAAGGAATGAAATTTGTGTCACTCATTAGTATTAAATGCTCAACACGTTGCCACAAATTGCATCCCTTAGTCGCAGCTAGGGTCGGAGGAATGAATTTTTGAATGGAAAAAACAAATTTTTTTTCAATCTCCGCACTTTGGAGAATTCATTTGAAAAAAAATTTTTTTTTCAATCTCTTCGCTCTTTCAAAAATTCACTCCTCCCTCCCTAACAGGTGCTGAGGGATGAAATTTGTGTCACTCATTGTGTATTAAATGCTCAACACGTTGGCACAAATTTCATCCCTTAGTCGCAGTTAGGGTCGGAGGAATGAATTTTTGAATTGAAAAAAAAAATTTTTTTTCAATCTCCGCACTTTGGAGAATTCATTTAAAAAAAATTTCTGTTTTCAATCTCTTCGTGTTTTCAAAAATTCACTCCTCCCTCCCTAACCGGCCCTAAGGGATGAAATTTGTGCCAACGTGTTGAGCATTTAATACTCAATACGTGACATAAATTTCATCCCTTAGTCGCAGTTAGGATCGGAGGAATGAATTTTTGAATTGAAAAAAAATTTTTTTTCAATCTCCGCACTTTGGAGAATTCATTTAAAAAAAATTTCTGTTTTCAATCTCTTCGTGTTTTCAAAAATTCACTCCTCCCTCCCTAACCGGCCCTAAGGGATGAAATTTGTGCCAACGTGTTGAGCATTTAATACTCAATACGTGACATAAATTTCATCCCTTAGTCGCAGTTAGGATCGGAGGAATGAATTTTTGAATTGAAAAAAAATTTTTTTCCATCTCTTCGCGCTTTAAACNAAATAATAAAAGATAATGAAAGAAAACCAATTTAATGATACTAGACTCGAAAATGATAACAATGGCCAAAATACAATAACTACTTACACCTCCTCCGCTCAACACTCACACTTATACATCCACTCGTTTTACAGTTGCGTAGTCTTATCCTTATCACTACAGTGATCTCCGCGTCGTTGACTTAACAATAAATTGATGAAAAGATTGAATGTGTCCTTGCACGAAACTCCACTTGGGAAGAACGGGACCGAGTTATTTCGACCTCGTTTGCCGGATCCGGGAAGAGTTAGATTGTTTATAATAACGTGGAATTGATCACTACGAAGGTGTGCGTAGTTGTGATCAATGATAATCCCAAAATACTCGAGTTGACGATAAGCGCCGGGCAGAGGGAATTTAACTGATTCCGGAATCAAGTATCAATCAATCTCGAGGAGTTCGCCCCTTTGTACGTTCCTTGATGAAGCTAGGACGAGACTGATTAATAATTCCGGAATCGGTATAGGCTGCAGTTCGGTCAATGTCCGGGTGCATTGGCCGAGCTGCTGATTCACTGGCATTTCGAAATAATATCTGGTGACAAGGCATTCCGTGGATGATGCCGTGTGGAGAATTGGGAAATCAATGCGATTTATTCACTCGATTCGAAATAAAAAAAGAAAATAAATTCCTTTTTTTTTAAATCTTTAATTCTCAAACACAACAGAGGAATGAATTTTTTAATTGAAAAAAAAAATTTTTTTCAATCTCCGCACTTTGGAGAATTCATTTGAAAAAAAAAATTTTTTT
>NW_021681691.1:7788-10513 GCF_001412515.2 Diachasma alloeum
GACATGATTATCCCCACCCAATGGTCCAACAACATACGCAAGTACGCGGACGACTTCCTCATTTTTACGCAAACGCTAGAGGAACACAGGTGGTTCGTCTCCCAACTCATCAAAAGACTGCAGGAGAATAACATTACGATTAACGCCGACAAATGCGACTTCCTGTGCGACAGACTAGAATTCTTAGGCTATTTGCTGACCCGCGACGGATTAGAAGCTGACCCCGACAAAGTAGCCCCGATCACCCAGTATCCCCCACCCCGTAACGTAAAAGAGCTCCAGAGGTTCCTTGGAATGATTGGGTGGTATTTCAGATTTCTCCCCACTCTTTCTGAGGACAAAGCGCCCCTCCTAGGCCTCCTGAGAAAGGATAAATCCTGGGAATGGGCGGAGGATCACCAGACTGCCTTCAATAAACTAAAAAGAGCCATTACTTCCACCCCCGTACTAGCCCGCCCCGACTTCACCAAGCCCTTCACCATACAGATGGACGCTAGCGACATTGCCATAGGAGCTGTTCTGACACAAGAATCAGAGCTAGGGTCGGACCACGCTCATCACAGCTCCTCCACCGGGTTCGACCGCCCCATTTACTTCGCTAGTAGGGTCCTAACCCCCGCTGAGATAAACTACACAGTGACAGAACGAGAGTGTCTCGCTGTGCTGTGGGCCGCCCGGAAATTTCGCCCATATGTCGAAGGTACGGAGTTCAGGGTCATCACCGACCACGCCAGTCTAAAATGGCTCTTGAATTTCAAGAATGCCACTGGTCGAGTTGCTAGGTGGGCCCTGAAGCTCCAATCCTATGACCCCACGATCATCCATAGGAAGGGGTCCCTCCATGTTGTTCCTGACGCCCTGTTAGAGTCTGCCCCAGTACCCTTGCCGCCCTCGCCCTTATGCAGTCCTCCCCCGACAGGTGGTATCAGAAGAAGAAACTTGACGTGACCAACTTTCCCTCGAAATATCCTGACTGGACAGTAACCGACGACACCCTGTACTTCCTCCGACCCTGCTCCCAGATTGACCCTACCCTCCCCGACCTCAACCGCTGGAAAACCGTTTTACCACCGGGGCTCCGACAAGCGGTTACCGCCGAATCCCACGACAGCCCCTATGCAGCCCATGGCGGAATAGACAAAACATACCATAGAGTGTCCCTGTATTTCTATTGGCCTGGGATCTATCGGGACGTGGCGAAGTTCGTCCGATTCNGACGACACCCTGTACTTCCTCCGACCCTGCCCCCAGATTGACCCTACCCTCCCCGACCTCAACCGCTGGAAAACCGTTTTACCACCGGGGCTCCGACAAGCGGTTACCGCCGAATCCCACGACAGCCCCTATGCAGCCCATGGCGGAATAGACAAAACATACCATAGAGTGTCCCTGTATTTCTATTGGCCTGGGATCTATCGGGACGTGGCGAAGTTCGTCCGATTCTGCCCCCAATGCCAAAGATATAAATCCCTCCAAACGAAGCCCCGCGGTATCATGGGAGAACGACCCACCCCCGAACCCTGGTCAACCGTAGCCGGCGACATCATGGGCCCTTTCCCCCCTAGTCGCGGTCAGTACAGATACCTCCTTGTTCTAGAAGATCTATTCACCAGGTATGTCGAAATTAAGCCCCTCCGTAAAGCCAATGCCAAATCCATATGGAAAGCCCTATATGAGAACGTGATCTTGCGCTGGGGAAAGCCACAGGTTTTCCTCAGCGATAATGGAACGGAATTCATTGGAAAAGATCTGGCCAAACCCCTCACCCAGCTCGGAGTCACCCACCTCACAACCCCCCCTTACCACCCCAGTCCAACCCCGTAGAGAGAGTGAATAGATCTCTCAAACCCATGATAGCTATTTACACTGGAGAAAACCATAGAGAATGGGACCAACATCTCCCCGAACTTGCCTTCGCCCTGAACACGTCCGTTCACACGTCCATCGGGGTCTCCTCCGCTTTCCTAAATATGGGACGCACCCCTCCTCCCCCTAGTCCCCTCGTAGGACCCCCCTCGAACCCGACCCCTGATGCCCCTGCCCCCACCGGCCCCTGGAAGACCCGCTTGGAGCGCATGACCCTTCTATATGACCTAGCCCGAAAATTCATGGGCGAAGCATTCGCCCGCCAGGCCGAATATTATGACAAAACCCGGTCCGACCAAGCGTTTGCCATCGGAGACATAGTCTTAAAAAAATATAGACCCCTATCCCAAGCAGCCACCCATTTTACCGCAAAATTAGCCCCTAAATTTGACGGAACGTACATCATTGTCAACGTCATCTCCCCCATAATGTATGACCTAGAAGACCCTAATGGCAACCACTCCCGTAAAATTCACATTTCTGACCTTAGACCTTTTCACCCTCGACCCTCCCTAGATAAAGACAACGATGTACCGGAGGATCTCCTTCGGCAGACCACGCTATCGGGTGCCACGAGGAGAAACAGTTCCTCCGGAACCACTCAGGAGCCCCCAATGGATGTTGCAGCAGGAGATGCTGTGGGCCGCTCGAAAGGAAACCGAGAGGGAGAGGCAGGTCACCCTCAGGACCAGGGAGCTCCAGAGGTCAGCCACTCCGACCCCCAGGACGCTGACGCCACCACCACCCCCCTCAACGATCAGCGACCACCCCAGCCCGCAACCAGGAGACGAGGACGCCCCCGGAAATCTCCCCCCAGTTCCCCTTACCAACCCCCGTGACCTCGACCCCATTGCCACCC
>NW_021681692.1:0-285 GCF_001412515.2 Diachasma alloeum
TCATTGGCGCTACTGTCCTCCTAGTTACTTCGGTAGGACATAACAGGAATGTGATGTCCCGACATTGACTCTAGAAATGGCGCTATAGATCGTTTGATTAAGTCCGCGAAATTCCAATCAGGTTTGAATAATTCAAATTATTAGACGTAATCCGGAGTTGAGAATTGAGGGAGAATAGTACAATGAACAAGGGAAAGCAATAACTTTTAAGCGAGAATAAACTGTTGATGGAATTTTAGACTCGAGTGTTTGGGTCTGCGATTTGTTAGAATATTTTATAGCTCT
>NW_021681692.1:7838-10952 GCF_001412515.2 Diachasma alloeum
GACCCCTCAAGAGGGAATACTGTTGACGTCACACGCTCCCCTTTCTCCCTCTTTCGCTTCCCGATTTCTCTTTTAAGTTACCCCTCTTCCCTTTACTCCGGGCCAAGATTGCGCGCGCAACTTTTGGTCTAGTGGGGGTGTATGGACCCAACCCTTAGATTTTTAGTTTAAGTTAGAGACAGTCCCATCGTGGCTGTTGTTCCGACAACTGTTCCAGCTTCTCTCTTCGATTAGTTTTTCTTAAAGTTTTCCATAAAAGTTTTATCAAGTGTATTTGTCTACCAAAGATTTCAAGTTTAAATTAGAAGTTTGAAATAAATAGTGTTAATGTGCTCTCCTAAGCACTAGTGTTTTGATTTATTCTGGAATACACCTTCAACCCATTTATTCAAAAAATGAACGAGTCAACATCGATGAAGTCCTCATCAGAGGTTTAGCGGCTAACGGATCCACATTTCGAAGTTTGGCGCTCGTTATTTCAAAAAGGCGCCACTGTCCTCCTAGTAACATTGATAGGATATAACAGGAAACGGTGACTTAATCATAGACAAACCACTTTAAACAGTGAGATATAATTGGCGGGAGTAGGAAAATGATTGTCATGTAGATTAATTGACAACGAAAAGATACGAATGCAAAACTAATGGAATATATGATATGTATGACAATAAATAAGATGCAATGATATGCAGTTTGACAAATTACCTGATAATTTAATATTTCGTTTTATGGTAAAGAAGAATGAGAGATTTTGTGAACTGCATATGTTTCAAGCATGAATGTTTTTAAGGAAAAATTCCCATGATCATTATAAACGTTGTATGCTAAACTCTATATTGAGAAATATATAGGTATAATAATTTTTTCGGAATATAAAAAAGACTAGATAGAATTTGCAAGAGAATTGATATAGCCGCTTTATAATTCGGATGAGATAAAATTTCTAAAATTATGGAATAAAAAGAATTAAAAAGATATGAAAATAGATGCATCCGTTTCATTTTTTGTTGGAGTTATAAATTCATTATTATAAAATATCGCAGAAAGAGGAATTACATGACATTCAAAATTCATGAGAACTAGTACCGCAGTGAATGAAATTCCCATGGAAATGAAATCTTGGATTGTCATTTTCATAGTTTGAGAAAACACAAGAAAACAAAAATTTAGGAGTAATCTCAGTCGGCATAGTAGATGCCTTTCACGGAACAAAGGAAATTAGTTACCGACGGAGGAATTTAGTCCTAAATTTTTGTACGTGCCATCGGCTCGGGTGGTAATTCTGCACGTGGGCACGACTCCTTTATCTTCCCTCCCTTGGTGGGAAATAGACTATTTTTCTGCTCAACCCTGATCGATAGACACCTTTTATCATCACCAGAGTCAATCAAAAGTTACTTGAGGCATTTAAAAAATTTTAGCAAAATAGTTACACTTTTAGGGTATATTTTAAAGTCTTATAGTGCGCTTACCGACGGGTTAATCAGGACCGAGGAGTCGGACTATGTTCATTACAATAAATTATATAATTCATATCTATCCCAGCAAACAGTATCTCGACAATTTATTGACAAATTGCCGGAGTCCTGTTAAATTTTAGATGGCACTGGCAAAAATTGTTTGCTGGGTATGTTTTCCCGGATTTTTCGGCAGGAATACATAAACCAAATGGTTAACTGGTGCTTACATTTAATAATCCAGGGGCGCTGGTGATTGCACTGTGTTCATTGCACCAAACATGATTAACGGGCGGTGACACACGAAGTACTGGTTTTTCTAGTGGAAATTCAGGTGATAAAGAGACCATAATAGCCATGCGTTTCTCCCCAGCTTTGAATTCTACTTGATACTCAACATCCTGCCTCAACTCCACTACACTGTGAACATTTAACAAAAGGGCCAGTTTTAATACTCTCATAGAAGAGGCCTTTCTTCAAGTATTTCCCGGCAAAAATGCCTGGGAGAAATAGGCACGCTTCAACATGAAGGGCATGACTGCTAGATGAAATCACAAGAATGGGAAACAAGAAATCGAATCATTCCGGTCCTCTTATCGAAGAAAACCACTTTCGAGAACTTAAAGAATTTTTATTCTACAACTTATGTTCGAAACCCTGCCAGGATCGACAATCTAATATTATTCCATGATGTTATCTATAAGGTTAGCTATTGAACTAAGTAATAATCATGAATAGTCAGTTACTTGTCGTTGAATATTTTCAGTGTGTCGATTTGACGCTTCCTCTTGACAGCGGCATTTTCATTTTCTCCACGGAATATTTTCGATATCATTTAAAATGCCTTAATTTGGAATAATACATTCGTCTTTTTAATTGTCGAAAAAATACTACTATACTACGTTTTCGGTTCCTATTTCTCCACTACAGAGGGCCGACAACGAGGATAGACTAAACCAGTGATTATAGGGGAGATGAACAGGGCCAATGTAAAGTGTTCAACAACAAAAATCGTAGCGGTGGCGCATGGACTACGATGGAGCGTACGGAAATGTTGGTATGATAGGGCCCGAGCATAAATTTGTCAATAACCGGAAAGAGGTTCTCAATACGGTAGCTCCTCGCATTTTGTAATAATTGTCAGGAATGTAAAATCGAACATATTATAATCAATAGTATAATGAATGCACAATCTAATGATCTAAAAGTCTTTTCCTTTTTCTCGACATATTTATCATTGACACGTAGGTCAAAAAATTCATAGAAAATCCCAGCGCTGTCGCTGGAAAACTCTATAGTTTTCCAGTGATTCTATTGAATAATTGTGCAGATTTTGTTTTTTTTTTACTATAGTAATGTTCGATTATATATATTTATTCCCCCCCTGAGTGAGAAAGGAATATGTATCGCGCTCGCTCCCACTCATTGTCGTCTCCGTCGCGCTGTCACGTGCCCGTCCTCCACCAAAATTAACGAGTGCGAGTGAGAAAGAAAATGGAGAAGAAGGAGAGAGAAACCATTCCAACACGTTTGAAACGGTTGGAATATTGATTATAATATGTTCGATTTTACATTCCTGACAATTATTACAAAATGCGAGGAGCTACCGTATTGAGAACCCCTTTCCGGTTATTTGACATTTATGCTCGGGCCCTAT
>NW_021681692.1:21366-23315 GCF_001412515.2 Diachasma alloeum
CGTTTTCGTTGTTCTCCAACGATCTACACATAATGGGATTAATTCAATCATACCAACAGTTCCGTACGCTCCATCGTAGTCCATGCGCCACCGCTACGAATTTTGTTGTTGAACACTTTACATTGGCCCTGTTCATCTCCCCTATAATCTCTGGGAGAAACTGTACATTCTTCTTCTTCTTTTTTATGGCTCTAGCTGCTTTGGCTATTTGGCCGTTATCCCACTAGGGGACGTCGCAAGGGGAAACTATACGGGTGACCCCCACGACCGCCACTTTGCTAGTGACATATCAATAGAAGCGCCAAAATTCAAATATACTCATGGTCCATACGGTTTACAACGAAACGCTGTCAAAATATCTATATATCAACGGTGGACAGCTTTGAAAACAAGCATATTTTGTCATATTAAAGTTTCACAAAGCTCCTTTTTCATAATTAAACATTTCTATCACTATGGTTGGTACAAATTGAGAATAGTCTCATAACCGTTCATATCCCATTGAATGTGGGACATTCAGTTGTACGCTTCAATAATTTTTTGCTGAAATGGCGTTCTACAAATTTGTCTTCTCACAAAATTTGAAATTGTAAAAGAATAAAAAATTACACATAAGTGGATAAAACAATTTTCCTTCAGTGAGAATGTACATTAATATCAATTTTCGAATAATACGTATGTGATTCCGAGTATTCCACCAAAAAGTGAGATTATATTTCCTTTTATTCGTGAATCGACTGCATGGTATCAAATTATATCCTGCAAACTCTCTTTGTCATGCTTCAGCCAAATGCAACTTTTCCTACCTGGATAGTTTTTTGGAAGTATGATACGTGGAAGTATTATACTCACTAAAAATAATTGCTTATAATTCTATTCATTTCCAAGATAATCAGCAGTCAATTTTCGAAAAAGGAGAATTTACTTTCATTTTCATCGGAATAGATACGAACTTCAAATCAGTGAGACATTGATAGTCGTGCTATCGCAGTTAAGTGAAAATGTTCTTGCTGCTAATTTAATTAATTTACGATACTCTACAGGTCGACAAAAAGAGTTATACATGGTATAAGCAATACAACACCTGAACTCTTCATGATTTTATAATTCTATCGTATCATTATGATAATTGTTCCATCCATCAGAGTTTATACCTTGGACATACTGTGCAAGTATAAATTTCGAATCGAAGAAACTTCAGTTAGTCCGAAAAATGTCGGTCTTTAAAAATGTCTCTATATTACCGTCAATATGATATTGCAGGAAGGAACCTTAGTAGTTTTCGTTTCAGTGTATCGCAGAGATGGCATCACTTGTTCTGATTCTCTTGGTACCCCGCGGGAAAAGCGGCGTCCCGGTCGAATTGTCGGTAAATGAGTCGGGTGCGTGAGTAACTCGGCAGTAGCAGTCCCGCTGTCACAGGGATAGGTCCGGAGGGGTATTTTTGTCCTCCTTGTACTCAATGTTTACTTTATGTTTTCAGTTGATTTATTCGCCGACTAATTAATATTAAGGGATGAAACAAAGACTGTTCAATGGAGAATTAAATTCCCCATCCATCACGCCCCGTTTCATCCCTTAATCTCTGCAATAAAAAAATTAATATTGCGACGAATGTCACGGCGCTATAAGAAACCCAATGTTTTCTCGGCGCAGTGACTCCCGACAACTCACCCGCTAATTAAAAAATCGTCTCTCCCCTCCTAATGAACATTAAGGAATGATACCAATGCTGTTCGATGGAGAATTAAATTCCCCATCCTTCAACCCCCGTTTCATTCCTTAACCTCTGTAATGGAAAAATAAAAACTGCGACGAAAGTAGCGGCGCTATAAGAAACCCAATGTTTTCTTGGCGCAGAGTGACTCCCCATTAATTCGCCCGCTAATTAAAAAATCGTCTCTCCCCTCCTAATTAACATTAAGGAATGAAACCAATGCTGTTCGATG
>NW_021681692.1:24596-27305 GCF_001412515.2 Diachasma alloeum
CCGAGAAACCATTAGGTTTTTCATAGCGCCGCGACTTTCGTCCCAGTTTTTATTTTTTCATTACAGAGATGGAGAGATGAAACGGGGGTTGATGGATGGAGAATTTAATTCTCTATCGAACAACATTGGTTTCATTCCTTAATATTAATTAGAAAAAAAGAGACGATTTTTTAATTAGCGGGCAAGTTGTCGGGAGTCACTGCGCCGAGAAACCATTAGGTTTTTCATAGCGCCGCGACTTTCGTCCCAGTTTTTATTTTTTCATTACAGAGATTAAGGAATGAAACGGGGGTTGAAGGATGGGGAATTTAATTCTCCATCGAACAGCATTGGTTTCATTCCTTAATATTAATTAGAAAAAAAGAGACGATTTTTTAATTAGCGGGCAAGTTGTCGGGAGTCACTGCGCCGAGAAAACATTGGGTTTCTTATAGCGCCGTGACTTTCGTCGCAATATTAATTTTTTTATTGCAGAGATTAAGGGATGAAACGGGGCTTGATGGATGGGGAATTTAATTCTCCATTGAACAGTCTTTGTTTCATCCCTTAATATTAATTAGTCGGCGAATAAATCAACTGAAAAACATAAAGTAAACATTGAGTACACGGAGGACAAAAGTGCCCCTCCGAACCTGTCCCTGTGACAGCGGCACTGCTACTGCCGAGTTACTCACGCCTCACGCACCCGTCTCACATTTACCGACAATTCGACCGGGACGCCGCCTTTCCCGACTGACCCCAGAATTATGCCCTCAATATCAAAATCTATTGTTCCTCCCCTAATTGAGGTGGAGTGAAGTTACGAAGGCCAATCGATTGAGAATTGAATTCTCAATGAATTGACACCAGTTCCATTTCTAAACCTCAATTAGAAAAGGAGAAATACATTTTCGAAGCACGAAGTGATTGCGGTCAAGTTCTCCCCATTAAATATAATTCTCGATTGCTTCATCTCAATTAAGGAGGGGAGAAATTAATTTTTGAATGAGAAGAACTAGTCCGAAGTTACTACGTGCTTTGAAAATTCATTTCTTCCCTCCCAATTGAGATGAAGACATGAAACTGACGCGTATCAACCGAGAATTACATTTTCAATCAATGACATCGGTTTCATTCCTTAATCTCAATTAGGAGCGGGGGAATGATTTATCAAACCGCCGAGTAACTTCGGAGAAGTTCTTCTCATTGAAAAATTCATTTCTCTCCTCCCTAAATGAGAGGAAGCAATCGAGAATTATATTTTCAATGAATGATAGCCGCTTCATTCTTTAATCTCAATGAGGAGTGCAACAATGAATTTTCAAGGCGCGGGGGAATCCCGAACGGTCTCCAGTGTCAAGTGAGCCCGGAGGGGCTCCTCCCATTGGAAAATTCATTTCTCCCCCCCGCCCCCCAATTGGGACGAAGGAATGAAACCAACGCCGATTGATCGCGAAATGAATTCTCAATAATAGACAGCGGTTTCATTCCTTAATCTCAACAAGGAGAAAAGGATTGAATTTTCTAAAACACGGAGTAACCCCGAACAGTTCTCCGGTGTCGAGTAGGCCTGGAAGCGTTCCCCCAATTGGAACATTCATTTCTCCCCCCCTAATTGGCATGAAGACATGAAACCAACGCGTATCGATGGAGAATTATATTTTCAATAAATGACACCGGTTTCATTCCTTAATGTTAATTAGGAGCGGAGGCATGAATTTTCAAAGCGCGGAGTAACTTCGGACAAGTTCTTCTCATTCAAAAATTCATTTCTCCCCTCCCTAATTGAGATGAAGGCGAGGATTACAGTCACATTCGCCAGATAATACTTTTATCGCCTGATGACATAATATACTAATTTTCTCATATTCATTCCGTGGTGGTTTGACATGCCCATGCACGCACGCGCAAACGGTCAGAAAACTGCTACAATGACTGGAAACGAGACGGAGAAATCTCTCTCGCACCAAAGCTACTCAATCACGGAGCCTGGCTTGGGATTGGAACTAAAGATTTGCGTTTAACTTCCAATCTATTGGAAATCTGTTCGAAAGATCAAGATAAAATTTGTAGGAAATGTTGTTATGAAAAGTATGGAAAAAAAAATAAATCCATCGATGGGATTTCACGTTACAAGTAGTGATGTGTAGTAAATTCACTCTCAATGAAAAAGAACGCTAGGGAGAAAAAAAAAGTATTTTTCAAATTATGAATATTCAGAGAAAAAATATTAATTTCAATTTTCCGATATAAAAAAAAATTTCTATCAAATATTCAAGCGGCGGTGGAAGATAAACGGTCGGAAATAGGTGTGAAGTGACCTACACTGTTTGTAGAGAATTTTAAGCTCTATAATTGTGTATACCAGGTTTTTTCCGTATTTTGCGTAGTTAAAAAATTATTTCGGAAAAACCGTTTTCAAGGGTAGTTTTTAGGTATTTTCCACTCCCACACAAACATTGGGAAGATTAAACCCCCCTACATAGTTCCCTACGAATGAGATACAAACTCTGTAAAAAAAAATCCCGGTGTTTAATAACACATTGACATCTTTGCCTCGTGTTTCTTGGACTACAATATATTGCGATTTATTATCGCTCTAGTGCTTCCTCCACTCCTTCCCCTCACGATTCCGGAATGTAAACACTTCAATGTGTTCTTAGATGCGTCATTGTTTTGCTTTTCTGCGAACTCAAAAAGGTAAAATATGGTGAGTCTAGATATGTAAAA
>NW_021681693.1:0-19565 GCF_001412515.2 Diachasma alloeum
TAATTTTAATTAGAAGAAAATAATATTTATGTATCATAATATCATATATAATCACTTATTTATAACATGAATGATTATTTTCTAATTGAAAATTAAAAACGAATAAAATTAATTTTTTTTAGTTCTAACTTTTTTAATTTCCAATTTGTAATTTTTATTTAGAAAAAAAAATTATTTCTCTATTACAATATTATAATACTAGGGGGCTTCGCCCCCCCCCCCGCTCGCTTCGCTCGCTCCTCCCCTCACACTGGTGCCTAACTCCGATCCTTGAAATGTGTCATCAGATCCCAGTGTTATCGGACTCCCCTCCCATAGGAACTCCTAGGGCCACCTAGGATCCCCATAAGAACCCCATAGAAGCCCCATAGCAAACTCCACAGCAACCCTACAGCACCCCCATCGGACCCCATATCCACCCCATAGCAATCCCATAGCAACCCTTATAGCAACCCCATAGCAACCCCATAGCAACGCCATGGCAACGCCATAGCAACGCCATAGCAACCCCATAGCAACCCCATAGCAACGCCATAGCAACGCCATAGAAACCCGATAGCAACGCCATAGCAACTCCATAGAACCCCATAACAACACCATGACAATCCCATAGAACCCCATAGCAACCCCATAGCAACCCATAGAACCCCATAGCATCCCCATAGAATCCCATAGCAACCCCATAGAACCCCATAGCAACCCCATAGAACCCCATAGCAACCCCATAGAACCCCATAGNGCTGAATTTTCAATTTTATTATATAGAGAGATATTTAATATATTATAATATTATATATTATGGGCCGGTTGCACCAAGCCGAGTTAGCTATTTAAATCGTCAGATTTATTTAATCTCCAGATAAATTAAATCTCCATATGAGATCCATAAAAACCATATGAAAACTGTCATCAAAATTAAAATTTTGAAGGTACAAAACAAAAAATAGGAAATTGTTCCCCTGGACTTGTCAATTTGCATCAGAGGAATTATAAAATTAGTAAAATTTCAGATATAAAAAAAGGGATCTTGAACATGTAATGTCCAAAATTTTGCACTAAGGATTTAATTTTAGATTAAATTTTATGTAAAATTATAATTATAAGTTATATTATAATTTCAAGTAATTAAGAATCCAATCCACAATTGTAAACCAAATTGAGTGCGTTTCATCACTTGAACTCGATTAAAAATTTCAAAGACATTGGAATCGAGTTCAAAAGTGATGAAATGACACACTCAGCACGCCCCAATTATTTAATACTAAGATTCACACGCGAAGGAACGATTAAAAACCGATTAATTGAGACCCCAAAAACCGAATGAACTACTTCCCATAAAAACCAAAAGAGTCGGAAAGGTCATACGACATTTTCCACCAATTAAAAATGGACTCATTGGAGCCCATGTGACAAGTGACCCCAAAATTCATATGAAAATGTCAGAAAAATCAAAATTGAACAGTCTTGAAGCAGCGACGGAGCAGTAACAATTCTGGTGGAAATAGTTCATTTAATCGGTCCGGTTTTTCAATCCTTCCTTCGATTACGTGGGATAGTACTGAAGTAATAGTAAGTTACGAACAATTGAAATTATCCGGGAATAAAATTTCTTTAACCGAGAGTGGTGACTTTTCTTGCAAATAAGGAATTTGCTCATTGTGACGGGTTGTGGACAGTCTCAAATAAACTCTTAAAATCCGAAAATACAACTGTCAAAATTTCATTAAAATATCAACGAGTAGAAGAAAGTGTTTCCGTAAAAGCATCCATAATAGCCTTTAGCGTGACTAATTGCTGGTGAGGAAATTACGGATTTACCCAGGGATCTACAAACACATCGAATAATTTACAAATAACAGACCGAATTGTGAGTAACAAAAATTTGTAAACCTAAATTCGAGTTCTTCAGACCATTCCAGGGATAGGAATTTTAGCTACATAGATTTCTGTAAAATCACGCCTATGCTTTTGTAAACCGAATAGTTATACAAAATATATTTAAATTCAAATTTGATTCCCATTACAACTCAAAATTTCTTGATTAGAAATTCGTCTCAACTCAAGCCCTATCCCTAAATCAAGCCCTTTTTCCCTTATATTTTAAAAAAAGGTAAGAGTATAAAACTTTGCGTCGTCCAATAATTATAAAATTCAATAATTTTAGCTTTGATTTTAATGTGACAATTAAAACATGTCCATTCGACGCTAAATCCTTTTCTGGACATAACAGCTAAAATTTCATGGCGCAGTCGGTAGGACACGCCTAAGTTGCCAATACTCTTATCTTTTAAATATTCCGAAATTTTTGAAACCCATTCTAGTCAATTTAATTCAATTCAATTCTAATCAATTAAAAGTTTAGCTTTGGGAAAACCCTTCTTAAATTTCAAATATTAGACTTTTCTTTACAAAATTCTAATTTTCTTTGAAATAATTATAAGCGAAATTTTGTTTTCTTTTTCCAATTTTATTGGAAAAAAAAATCACATAGAATCTTAATCCAAATTAACTTAATCCCAAATATAAAATTATTTAAATTATCAACTAATTAAATTATCTTTACAAAATGACGAATCCGTCCTTCATTAATATCAGTTACTCCGGAGACTCAGGTGACGCTGATCAAACCGTGTCCAGTTACGAAGAATATGTCAAAGCCCGAGACATTGCAAACAGCATTCCCATATTCTTCGGTACAAATGAGCACTGCTCTCTGGACGAATTTGAGTACGCGTTGAGATCCAATTTTGCCTCTATTCCTAAAGCAGACGGAAAGAAAGAAGAATATATTAGACAAATAGTCAAACGCCTTTTACCCCCAGCAAAATTCGTAGTGGCGAACAAACCCCTCTTTTCTGTAGAAACTATTCTTACTCACCTAATCAAGAGATTTAGAGGTCAATACGACTTAACGTATTATGTGAATAGAATACGCGGGCTGTTGAAAATTAAAAATGAACCCCTGGAATCGTTCTTGGAGCGATTGGCAGCACTGGTCCAGTTCGGTCTGGGTACGATTTCTGGGGAAAATGAAGCTGATAAACAAGTCCTCGAAAAACACCTCCAGACAGAGGCTATTAAACGGTTTAAAGAATACGCCCCTGCAAGCGTGCAGGAAAGTATTAGGCGCAACAACCTAAGTAAATTCTCAGAGATCTTTACACAAATAGAAACAGACGAATTCCGGGATACAGTCAAAGTACCAGCGTTGGAGATTGCTGATAACGGGCACTACAGGTACATCATGGAGTACCCTTCGATTCCAATCCATTCAGGGAGCTCTCTACCGCCCGAACTGTACGAGGAACAAATGCCACCTCAACTGAGATACCAATACCGACAAAATCGGTCGTACAGTCAGCCATATAATCAGTCAAATACCCCGACACCATCGTCAAGCTACGGTCACCGAAACTATTCCGGACAGAGGAGAAATCAGGACCCTTCACGAGATCTAGTTACCGCTCTCCTCAATGAATATCTGCCATCCAACTGGAACAGGCCAGGCAACGGGTACAGACAAACACCACCTCGACCACCGGGGCCACCTCCATCTGTACCAGGACACACAGCTCATCCTGGTGACCCCCCTTCGCGCAGCTTCAACTCCGTCATCGCCTACGGTCAAACTCCGAACGACGAGGATGAATCTGACTATGGGAAATCAACGGAAACTGCGGAAAACCTTACCACGGATCAGATTCTAGCCCTCGCTAACATCCTGGCAGCCAACCAACGTCCTCATGCAGCCCCAATTAAACCTAAACAGAACCTTTCTGATATGGACGAGATCAAAAGTATGCTGCAGCAGACCACAGCCTCACTCCAACAGCTTGCGATGAGTTTGAATAACCTGAAGACTGAGAATCGTCCATCGTCAGACTCTAGACCACTCTCTAGGCCTCCCTCAAGGGAACGAGAAGGAAGTAATACCCTGCGGAGTCCTACGAGAACTCAGCAGAACAGAGCCAGCCCATCCACAGATGGAACCATTCCAAAGGAGACTTTAAACGAGATTGTTGCTCGCCAATTGAGTGCGATGACGAGCGGCTAAAACCAGCACTCCACACGATGTCGAGCATGCATCCCAGACAGTAAAACCCATACTGTGTAGAGTTACCCGGGGTCCTCAGATCATCTTTCGAGGACCAAATGTCATCTCCCCAGGTGTGAATGCGCTGATCGCCACCGGAGCCTCCATAAACCTGATTCCAATCATTGGTGGAAAACGCCCTCATCGATACCACAGAAACAATCGGAATCGTTGGATTGTCCAATCATGTCCTGAACTCCCTCGGAGTAGTTCGCCTCGCAGTGCATCCTGAAGTTCAAATAAAATTCCACGTGATTCCTCACCAGCCAGGCGGATATGGAGCCATCATCGGGGATGAAATGTTGAATGAGTTGAAAGCTCACATCTCCTTCAACACAAACAACATTAGCTTCAACATCGCCCCATTGAAACCTATACATTTCTGCCTCCCCAATTGTCCAACGAGAGGAAAACCTTGCCGGATTGCACTTAGCGGGGGCGGCCCAAGGATAAACCTAAAGGTGAAGAACCTCATCGGAAATCGACATCGATTTCTCATCGACACCGGAGCTGACATCAATCTTATTGAGAGGAGAGTCATTAAACCCGATGTAAGAATTGAACCTCCTAAGATACCCCATCTACTCGGAGTAACGGAGAATGTATTGCCAAGATGCGGTTTAGTTCACCTAAAAATCTTTGGCTCTCTCGTACCATTCCACATCGTAGATCATAAACTACCTGTCGAAAGAAGCGGATTACTTGCGTTAGAATTTTTAATTCAAGAAAAGGTGGACATACGGTATCAGCAACGGAATATTACCACCCTCAGGAGGCCTAACTTGCCGGTGAATTGGTATAACTACGAGAAATTCCATGAGTCATCCGTCATCCCTCCAAGAGCAAGAATGGCCATCCAAATCCCCATCCAGAATACCGAATTATCGGTCGAGTATTTATCAAAGATCTCCACAAAACCAGGCGTCTATCTAGGCGAGAGTGTGGTCAGCATTAGGAAGGGGAAAGCCTGTCTCTTCGCCATCAACACCACCGAAGAACCAGCTCACCTCCACATACCACCCCAGAAGGTAGAGGAAATCGATGAACTCCTAGAAAGCACCAAAATATTAGGAAAACCTCAAGAAACCTTCGCCTGGTGCAATATGGGAATTGCCCCAGAGGAGAATATAGGTCTGTCACCTCGCACATCGCACGTAATAGTGGCCCTACCCGATCACGAGCTTAAACCCTTCGAACGCAAAGAGGTGATTGAACTAGTAAAAGAGTTCAATGACATATTCCACCTTCTGTGAGACAAGCTTGGCAAAACTAAGAATTTCCAGTGCAATATCAGAACCATCGATGATAAACCTGTCCATAAGCGGCAATACAAGTACCCTCCTCAACATCAGGAGGAGATAAATCGACAAATCGACAACCTGCTGGAACAAGAAATCATCAGGCACTCAGAATCACCATACAACTCAGCCCTCTGGATTGTACCAAAGAAAGCCGACTCCAAGGGAAAGAAGCGATGGAGAATGGTGATCGATTTCCGACATCTAAATCAGAAAACGATCGGAGAATCCTATCCGGTACCCAACATATTGGAAATTCTCTCACAACTAGGCGGAGCTAAGTACTTCAGTGTGTTCGACCTAGCCAGTGGATTCCACCAAATCGCGATGGATGAAACGGACGCTGAAAAAATTGCCTTTACCGGTCCTAGCGGACACTACAAGTACATGAGGATGCCTTTTGGATTGCAAAATTCACCCCCAATCTTCCAGCGGATGATGGATCAGACCCTAACCGGCCTGAAAGGGACAGAACTCTACGTCTAGCTAGATGATGTAGTTGTTTACTCCAGAACACGGGGTGAACACGTCACCCGTCTCAGGAAATTCTTCAACTGCCTGCGGAAAAACGGACTTACTCTCCAGCCTGATAAATGCAATTTTTTCATGAAGGAGGTAACCTATCTAGGACACATAATCGATGACCAAGGTATTCATCCGGATCCAGCAAAAATAAAGGCATTAACAGAGATGCCCCTTCCCACAAGCCAGCAGGGAATAAGAAGATTCTTAGGCTTCAGTAACTATCATCGACGATTTGTGAAGGACTACGCAGAAATTGCGCAGCCTCTAAATGATCTCCTCAAGAAAAATGTAAGATTTAAATGGAGTAAAGAACAAGAACAATCATTCAAATCCCTCAAGAAAGCCATCACCGAGGACTCTCTACTGTTTCATCGTGACATGAACGAACCATTTATCGTTCATGATTCCAGTAGCCAAAAGGGCANCACCAAAATATTAGGAAAACCTCAAGAAACCTTCGCCTGGTGCAATATGGGAATTGCCCCAGAGGAGAATATAGGTCTGTCACCTCGCACATCGCACGTAATAGTGGCCCTACCCGATCACGAGCTTAAACCCTTCGAACGCAAAGAGGTGATTGAACTAGTAAAAGAGTTCAATGACATATTCCACCTTCTGTGAGACAAGCTTGGCAAAACTAAGAATTTCCAGTGCAATATCAGAACCATCGATGATAAACCTGTCCATAAGCGGCAATACAAGTACCCTCCTCAACATCAGGAGGAGATAAATCGACAAATCGACAACCTGCTGGAACAAGAAATCATCAGGCACTCAGAATCACCATACAACTCAGCCCTCTGGATTGTACCAAAGAAAGCCGACTCCAAGGGAAAGAAGCGATGGAGAATGGTGATCGATTTCCGACATCTAAATCAGAAAACGATCGGAGAATCCTATCCGGTACCCAACATATTGGAAATTCTCTCACAACTAGGCGGAGCTAAGTACTTCAGTGTGTTCGACCTAGCCAGTGGATTCCACCAAATCGCGATGGATGAAACGGACGCTGAAAAAATTGCCTTTACCGGTCCTAGCGGACACTACAAGTACATGAGGATGCCTTTTGGATTGCAAAATTCACCCCCAATCTTCCAGCGGATGATGGATCAGACCCTAACCGGCCTGAAAGGGACAGAACTCTACGTCTAGCTAGATGATGTAGTTGTTTACTCCAGAACACGGGGTGAACACGTCACCCGTCTCAGGAAATTCTTCAACTGCCTGCGGAAAAACGGACTTACTCTCCAGCCTGATAAATGCAATTTTTTCATGAAGGAGGTAACCTATCTAGGACACATAATCGATGACCAAGGTATTCATCCGGATCCAGCAAAAATAAAGGCATTAACAGAGATGCCCCTTCCCACAAGCCAGCAGGGAATAAGAAGATTCTTAGGCTTCAGTAACTATCATCGACGATTTGTGAAGGACTACGCAGAAATTGCGCAGCCTCTAAATGATCTCCTCAAGAAAAATGTAAGATTTAAATGGAGTAAAGAACAAGAACAATCATTCAAATCCCTCAAGAAAGCCATCACCGAGGACTCTCTACTGTTTCATCGTGACATGAACGAACCATTTATCGTTCATGATTCCAGTAGCCAAAAGGGCATTGGAGCCATTCTCAGCCAAAAAGATGATGAAGGAGACGAACATCCGATCCTGTACGCATCAAGAGCACGTCGAGATGCTGAAACAAGATATACTTCAGTTGAATTGGACTGCCTAGCAGCTGTCTACGCCTTAAACCAGTTCAAACCCTACATCTATGGAGTACCCTTCACCATTATTACGAACAGCCCAGCCCTGAACTGGCTCAGAGATTCTAGCAACCCTACTACGAGGCAAGTTAAGTGGAAAACCTACCTGAATGATTTCATGTTTGAGGTAGAAATCAAGAAACAGAAGAGAAACCAGTTAGCAGACGCCTTTGCAGAAAATCCTCTTCAGGACGAACATGAGGAAATCGTCATCTTAGCAACCTGCAGGCCTGCTCTACCAGTACCAAAGTCTAGTGTGAAAACACCGGGGACACTCACAAATCCTAACCGAAAGGTTAGAATAAATAGTGACCCACAAGTTATTCCCATCCCAGCGGCGGGAAGCTCAATTGCCGACAGGCTTCGGGCTAGAAGAGCAACAGAAACAAATAGTGGCACCCGGCAACCGATCTCCTGCAGATTGAATCGGGATTATAAAACGACACCCAAAATCAGCAAAAACCCCATATCATCTACCCGAGGTACCATAATTGAGAACAAACCAGAAACAGTGGAAGAAACGACCCCCACTCCATCCACCCCTCCAATTGTGGAGATGCCAGAATCAACTCCAACACCTACTCAATCCGAGAAACCACCACTACAGGATGAACCATCGGTAATACCTGTTGAAATGGAAGACCAAGGAAAAGAAGATCAACTGGAAATTTCCCTTGAAGGAATCCCAACGGACGAAAAGTTGGAGGATGATATATTCATCACAGATCAAAACTCCACCGATGAGGAAACGCCTTCTATCATCGAAGCAGAAACTCGAATAGAGGAAAAGGATGAAGAATCAAATCCCACACCACGTCCACCATTGGACATGGAACTAATGGAAAGAAACCTGGAAAAATTCTACGAGTACATGAAGAAAATCTCGGAAAGGGATGAGGAAATATTCCAGGAACCCCTAGAGCCACTGCTAGACCAGCTGCTACCACTCTACAAAATGAGAAGAACCAGCCTGGATCCAGAATTTAAAGAGAAATTGAATGAAACCTGTCAAGAATTTGAGAAAGAGATGGCTGAGTTGCAAAACCAGTCCAAACCCCTGATCAACTCGACCGACGAAATTTCGGAATTGACGAGCTCCACCGACCAAAATCCCGAAAAAACGGAGAAGGAAGAAATACCTCAATCCGGACATTCTGTGATATCGCAGCCAAAGGTCATACGAGAATCCTTACTGCCGACACCAAGGGCTATACAGTTACCAGTTATACAGTTATGGCAGGATCTTCTCCGGAAAAGAAAAATTCTTCAACAGACCTAACCCTAAGAGAACTGTTCCCACGCACCGAAGAAATCCATCCATCAACGCACTCCCAAGAAGTGGAAATCTCCCAAGCAAACGAAATTGCACAACCGCCATCAGCACAGCTACCGGGGGTGTCTTTGAGTCCATACCCCAAATTCCTCGCACCTGACCTTCCCACGAGCGAAGAGCACGGTTTCATACAGAATCAACAAGAAATATCTCAGAACAAACCAAATGAAAAAACTATGGACGACAAGATTACTATACCGCAAAGTGACTATCCGCCTGCGAGCAACATCAAAGAAACCCGAGATTGACTAACATTTACCAGGGGAAACATTGCTCATTTTTTCGCAGCAGANGCTAGATGATGTAGTTGTTTACTCCAGAACACGGGGTGAACACGTCACCCGTCTCAGGAAATTCTTCAACTGCCTGCGGAAAAACGGACTTACTCTCCAGCCTGATAAATGCANAACCAGCCTGGATCCAGAATTTAAAGAGAAATTGAATGAAACCTGTCAAGAATTTGAGAAAGAGATGGCTGAGTTGCAAAACCAGTCCAAACCCCTGATCAACTCGACCGACGAAATTTCGGAATTGACGAGCTCCACCGACCAAAATCCCGAAAAAACGGAGAAGGAAGAAATACCTCAATCCGGACATTCTGTGATATCGCAGCCAAAGGTCATACGAGAATCCTTACTGCCGACACCAAGGGCTATACAGTTACCAGTTATACAGTTATGGCAGGATCTTCTCCGGAAAAGAAAAATTCTTCAACAGACCTAACCCTAAGAGAACTGTTCCCACGCACCGAAGAAATCCATCCATCAACGCACTCCCAAGAAGTGGAAATCTCCCAAGCAAACGAAATTGCACAACCGCCATCAGCACAGCTACCGGGGGTGTCTTTGAGTCCATACCCCAAATTCCTCGCACCTGACCTTCCCACGAGCGAAGAGCACGGTTTCATACAGAATCAACAAGAAATATCTCAGAACAAACCAAATGAAAAAACTATGGACGACAAGATTACTATACCGCAAAGTGACTATCCGCCTGCGAGCAACATCAAAGAAACCCGAGATTGACTAACATTTACCAGGGGAAACATTGCTCATTTTTTCGCAGCAGAAATGCGGAATAAGAAAGCAAAAAGCAAAAGCAAAATAGCAAACTTTTAAGAGACCTCAGTCTGATAGACCTGGAGGAAATACGTAAGCTCAATCCACAACTAGGTCAAGTCATCGTCACGAAGTGCGGAAAATTCCGAACATTTATCCTCATTGCGAAGCAATGGCACTTCGAAAAAGTAAACAATCGGATACTAAAACTCTGCCTGAAAAATCTCAAAACCGCCATGGCAAAATACAAAATCACTGAAATAAAAATGGCATCTCAGGGCGACGAAATAGATGACAATATCAAAATACGATACTTCCTGGAGAAAGAATTTCAATTCCATCCAGCTACTGTAACTCTATTCCATGGTGGAATCCGGATGCCTCCAGTAGCCCTAAGACCAGAAATCATTAAGGACTGCCATGCAACTCTCCCCGGAGGACACAAACGGATTGTGAAAACCTTCAACCGAGTAAGAGAAAGGTTCTACTGGCCCGAAATGAAACAGGAAATACAGAGATTTATCAAACTCTGCCGAACCTGTCAACTAGAGAAGATTCGAAGGGTGAAATTCCGACAGCCCATGCTCATCACCGAAACACCCAGCGAATGCTTCGAGAGAATCTCTATCGGCACCGTAGGCCCCCTCTCAGCTACATGTATGGGTCACTGCGATATCCTGATGATACAAGATAAATTCTCCAAGCATTGCACCGCTCTACCCCTTAAGGATATCAAGGCTCACACTATCGCTCATGCACTAGCAACCAAGTATGTAGCCCTGTACGGATGCCCCAAGATAATCTTCTCAGATAAAGGGACCAGCTTCCTCAGCAAATTGTTCAATCAACTGGGAAAGGTCCTGAGATTCCATCATATAACGACATCTGGATACAGACCTCAGTCAAATGGAGCTCTTGAGAGAAGTCATCACGTACTAGCCGAACATCTGAAGACCTTTACCGATGAATTCACCGACTGGGACGAGCTACTCCCCTACGCTATGCTATCGTACAACACCACGGTACATAGCTCAACAAATTTTACACCATTCGAAGTCCTGTATGGAAAAAGGGCAGTTCTCCCCTCCAATGTCACCGACGAAGATGAGCCAATTCATACCTACAACGATTACATGGTAGATCTAATTAACAAATTGGAGAAAATTCACCATCTCGCCTTCGACCACCTAGAAAAGGCCAAACTACATTCCAAGAGCCTTCACGACCGAGACGCTAGACCAATAGACATCAAAATAGGGCAATTCGTCTACGTCGAGAAAGAATCCAAGATTGGAAAATTGGATCAGGCCTACACAGGACCCTATGAGATTGTCGACATCACAGAAAAAGGAAACGTGTACCTAGAAAGTGAAGACGGACACCACTTCATGAAACATCCAAATAAGCTGAAACCCTGCGCAGAATAAGCCAATACCGATTCCAGTGCTGCCAAGCAAACCATCCCGACCCTACAAACCATGAAAACAAAACCATTCCAGGAATATGAGTGTTGACGAATCAGGACGCACGCTAGTTTACGTCGATGGCCCCTGCTCCTTCAACGGCTCAATCGATGCCAAAGCAGGAATAGGAGTGTGGTTTGCGGACAACCACCCCCTTAACACCTATAAAACTCGGCAAGGCACACGGGCCACCAATATCACCGCCGAAACAGGGGCCGCCATCGAAGCAGGCCTAATAGGTATTCGCCACGACATTTCAAGAATAAGAATAATCACCGATTCCAAATACCTCATCAGCTGCATGACTGAACACATAAAGAAATGGAAATCAAATGGCTGGCTAAATACTAAGTCCAAACCCATCGTCAATCAAACACTCCTGAAACAGCTTGATGAACTCACCCAGAAAATCGACGTCCAATTTGAATATACCCCAGGACACCAGGGAATATACGGGAATGAAAAAGCGGATGAACTAGCAAAAATAGGATCAGAAATAATACCCACCGAACCTAACTAGACCAAAGCCGAAACCTTCCCAATAAAAAAAAAATAAGAAAAAAGAGAAATTAAGTACAACAAACTCAAACAAAAATTCTCCAACTTACAGAACACAATACCATGAGAGCTATCCTCATCATATGGACCACCGTTTGGGTAACCAAGGCCCAAACAGATTTAACACCCGATCAAATCTATTAACACCAATCTATAGACCACAACCCCGGACTCTACTATGAGAAAATCGACCAAATAAGAACAATCAACAGAAAATGGCGACTGGTGCTCACCGTAGATATGTACAACCTCCTAGGACAACCAGTGCCCGGGATGCAAACCATAGAAAAACATCAAACCGAATGCTATAAACACCAGGGCAAGCAAACCTGCGATAGAGTACCAAGGATACCTATCATGAAAGAGTACAATACGACACTCCAAACAATACAGAAACATCTGGAAAGAATCTGGAACAGTCCAGAACAGAACCCCAAAAGACGATATAGCAGATCCCCTTTACTAGGATTCGTGGGCACCATATCGAGATCCCTCTTCCGCACCATGGGCTACAATGATCAAGAACACCTCACCAAAGAAATTGATCGACTCTATTAAGACCAACAACAAATCACCCATTTAATCGGAAATTCAACTCACATCATTCAAGCTGAAATAAATGCCATAAAAAAAAGAACACGAACTGAACTATGAGAAAATTAGAAAAGCCACAGACAGAATAAACGTCATAGCCTCCAACACCAACCTACTGTCCGACAAGTTGACTCAAGTGGAATATATCGCAAGCCACGACGAAACAGCTAGAGAAATACAACATGCCGCCGGAAAGTATCTAGAAACGACCCACAACATCCTCCATGCCATAGAAGACGCAAAACACGGGAAACTAAACCCCATCTCTTAATAAATAACCAAAAATTGGACAAGGCCATAGAGGAAATTGGAAAAGTAATCACTGACAGCATCTTTCCAACATCTCTGGAAAAGACAGATTTAACCATCCTAAGCCAAATCAGTGACATGCACACCGGTTTCAACAACGGCTCCTTCCTCATAATCCTCGACATCCCACTACTAAGCATAGATCTAATGGAACTCTACAAAATAATGCCCTGCAAAGTTCCCCAGAGAATCCACGGGAACCAAACACACGCAGCATACGTAGAGCCGCAAAATGAATACATCGCAACCTCAAAATTCACCAACAAATATAGCCAAATGAACCGGGAACACCTGCAAACCTGCATTCCACTGGAGAACTGCCTAGCTTGCCCCAGAAACCTTCCCCTGAAGAAACCCAACGGAAAACAAAGCTGCGAATACCGCCTACTACAAACACCGACACCCAAGGCGACTCCACCATCTACCAGAACTGCAACATCAGAGTCACCAACAATCAAGACACACAATGGACCAAATTAACCAACACCGACGGATGGCTCTATGCCACCATACAACCAGAGACACTAGAAATAACCTGCACCAACCAACAAGCCACCAGCCTAACAATAAATGGCACAGGAATAATCCACTTAAATCCAAGCTGCAAGGCAGAAACCGCCATAGCCGTCATCGAGGGTGCAGGACTAATCAAGATCCAACTCCCCATGATACTGGGGTTACCTAAAACAATAAATATCTCAACAATGGCACCAATACTAAATGAAAAACCAAAACCCATACACCCATTGAGCCAAATAAAATAACATATCTTACCCACATCAGATGAAAACAGGGAATTCGACGAATCACTCCAACACACCTTAGACGAGGCGGAAGAAATCGGTCTCCACCACCAAGAGGAATACCACCACAGAATCCTCACCGCAACAAATGGCATCATCACCGCCATCATCTCGCTATCCATGGTCGCAGCCAGCATCTGCGCATACAGGCAAGGGCGGTCCATCATAAGCATTCTGTCTTGCTTCTCCCGCTGCCAGAAGTCCAAGAAGAAGCAAAGAAAATTCCAACGAAGAGTCGAAATTGGAACCCCAGAAATCCAAAGGTTAGAAGAAACCTCAGCAACAATAGCCATGGCCGGAATGCCCAGCTACCCAGCACCAACTCAAGCGCCGAAAAAGGAAGGGATCACCAAACCTAAACACGCCATCACAATCCCCAAACAGGACACTCCATCCGCCGTGGTCATCAACTGCACACATATCAGTAAACTAGCTTTATTGGATAGATACAGAGGAGTCAGACATCAGCCAAACAGCGGGCCCTGGCCAATCGCCAGAATCACCCCTAGAACCCGCGGGGAGACATCCTCCAAAAACCGTAGGTCTTCCCTCCTATCGACCGCCGCCAAAAACCCCTTGAAAATTAAGAGTTGCGTCCATAACCTCCTTGTCTAGAAAAACAAAAAAAAACACTTAAGTTAAGAATAAACACGCTACAAAATCAATCAAAACCACCTACCGTGGTCAGCCGATAGCAGAGCCCCAGGAAAGCGAGAAAATCCAAAATCGCCTCCAGGAAAGGATCCACCGGGATCACCCCCCCCGCAAACTTCAGACACCGCCGCCAGCAATGTCTGAAACCGGTCCCCTTCCAGCTGCTCCCTCACCTCTACCCTCCTCTCCTCCCACCGCAAAAAACTCTGAAGGAGATCCCCCTCCCCGAAAAAAACGGCAAAAGGACGAATCCCTACACCCCCAGGATGGTCAGGAACCTCCTCCACCTCCCTTTCATCATCAACCTCCAGAACCTCTTTAAGAGAACCTGGGGCCATCTAAAAAAAAAAAGAAAAAAAAAAGAAAATAAAAATATATTAAAAATTATCACTATTAGTACACAAAGGGAACAATCAATGCATGCGCGCACACACGTCCATGCAAGCAATAATATATATATAGAGCGGGTATTTGGGAGACCCGGGTTCGATTCCCGGCTGGGTGAAGCGGAAATTTTTTCTCTCTAAATTCTAATTCTCTTAGGATTGCTTTATTTTTTTTTTATTTTTTTTTCTGTGTATATATATATATATATATATATATATATATATATATATATACACAGGGTGTCCCATCTGAAAAGATGCGGCTAAATAGCTCTCAAGGGCGGCGGGTAACAAAAATTGCAGGGTTTCGAGGGGGAACTTAGTGCTGATGGAATCCAGGCCCTCATTGCTTATGTTTCTATGCTACGAGCATAAAGTCAGTTTTTTTAAATGGCAACAATATTTTTCACCTCCACAAAAGTCGTTCGTCTCGCCGAGAAAAGTTCAACCGTACCATATTTTTCGATGACATCATCGTTTTCATGTGAATAATTGTACGAAAATCAAACGAAAGGGAAATCCCTTTATTCAGACTATCTTGCCCCGCAAAAACGTTGGAATGTTATTTATTTACTATCTCGTCAATGTATCATGTAAACAAAAGATTACTGAGGTAGGTAAGGGGCGTTGTAAGTGCTACGTGTTATTCTTCATTTTCCGTCAGTGACAAAATATTCATCATTGAGTTCATATAGTGTGGTTCAAAATGGTTTATTCTGCTAGTGAATCTGTGGATATTTTACTCTTATTAAGTGAGTGTCGACAAGTGTATCGAAGAGCCACACGATTGTATGCACAGCGCTTTCCAAATCCACGACGACATCCTTCTGCTGCAGTCATTCGCCAAATCGAAGGAAATTGAAACTTTTCAATGTTGACGATCCACGCTGCATTGCTGTTTTAGCAATGATGCACATGAATCCTCACATTATTGTGATTTAAGATCTAGATCTAGATCTGGTCGGTATCATCCTTACCATATCACGTTGACGCAAGCATTATCTCCACAAGATATGGAGAACCGCATCAACTTCTGTCGTTAGGCTTGAGGAAGATTAAACGACGATCCAGATTTTTTCCAATACGTCATCTTTAGTGATGAAGCAACATTTCACAGTACCGGCTCTTTGAATCGTCACAATTGTCACTATTGATCAGCCCAGGCAGGAATTAACAAATGGCCCAAGCTTGGTCCAAGGGCGTCCCAGGCTCGGCCAGTCATGGGCCAAGACAGGCATCCAAGGATGGCCCAAGGCTGGTTGAGCCCCGAAATGATAACGTTGGGCCTCCCTTGACCACCAGGACTCGGACCAGACCTGGACACCAGCCTTGGACCAAACCTGGATACCAGTCTTGGACCAGTCCTGGGTAGCAGTCTTGGACCAGTCCTGGGTAGCAGTCTTGGACCAGTCCTGAGGACCAGTCTTGGACCAGTCCTGGGTACCAGTATTGGACCGTAATCAGGATCAATCTTGGTCCAAGCTCGAATCAGTTATCACTTTCCTTTCAGGCCGTGATTAGTCAAGGATGGTCCAAGCCGGGTATACAGAAATAGTCAAAGCTTAGAAAGCAGAATTGGCTCTAGAACAGCAGTGAATTGTGGCCCAGACTTCTGGATTTAATGGTTTAAAGATACGGAATGAATCTCATTGTTTTTTGCATTGAGTCCATGGATTCCTTTATTGATGGTTTTTTTATATTCCTGATAATTAACATTTTTTTCAACCAAACTTATCAACTAACGTTTTTATACCAAATACATAAGATGTATGTTTTCTTCACAAACAAAATCCCTTTAATGATAAATTAAATGACAGTTTCACAAAAGAAATGATGAAAGTATATTCCCTTAATTAAATAATAGAACATAATAGAACAGCAAAAAAAACAATTCTGGGAGAATTACATTCGAATCTTCCATTTTTTTCTTTTTTCTATCTTATTTATTTATTCATTTATTAATAATGACAAACTTAATCTTGACTCTTCTTCCATCAGAATCCTACTCCCAAACATCATAGTATATCTTAAACGATAAACAATTAATACATTCTTTTTCCTTTCACATCTGCAGCAAAAATTATCAATGAGATATTGGATAGTCAAAAATCGATTTATATATTTGACGTTCATTCCCAACAAGTCTGTAGCTTAGTAAAAGTCGCTTGCCAGTTATCGTGAGAATAATCTCCCCCAGAGGTTCAAAACCTTTATTATCAAATAAACTAGAATGAATTGAAATTCATATTTTTTGTTTGCTGTTTATGAATTGGTGAAAATTAACTAAAATTATGTCCTTCATGAATGTTTTTTCGTGTGAGCAGAGAAATTGTAATTCGGATTTGAAGCATTCGTATTCATTAGCAACGGTTCAATCAGCATTTTTTCATAAAAAATGAGTCTTCCCTGAGAATTATGAACCTCTCTATCGTAAAATTGAATTACAGCAACGAAAATGATAGCATCGAAATGCTGGGTCAACATTCAATAATAAAAATAACTGATCAATAAAAACACAACGATATTTTAATCTTAATAAAGCTCATTCGGATAAATATCAGTCATATTTGTTTTTATGATCAGGGTCACTCCATTGATTATCAAGATAGGATTTCTTAAAGGTGCAATTTATCCAGCGTTTGTAACGCTCGATTGACCTTTGATCAACAATAAGTATCATTCAGAATTACTAATTGAACACCACGTATGGATGAATTTAATAGAAAAATCTTCTATTTAATTACCATTGAAACTCTTTAAGAATTCTATTGAAATTCTATTAAAATTCTATTCGAAAATTCTATTTTTTTCCGCGAATTCTATTGAAAATTATGCAAATTCCCCCTGCGTTGTCAAATAGGAATTTGTTCACAGAAAAAATCCTATAGATTTTTCTAAAAAAATTCTGGAGCATGAATTTTTTTATTTTTTCTTTGGATTTTATTATGTAAAATGAATAAGAATACAGCGGAAAAAACTGAAAATTCTATGCCGAAGAATTTACCCGGTAATGTTGCATAATCTATAAAATTGGCGCAAGAAACAAATAGAAATCCAATAGAAGTTCAATGGAATTTCTTGAGGAAACGTTAGCTCTTTCTATTGAATTATTTTACGTGTTACGTTATCAAAAAATTATGGCTCTTAGTGTTTACAAAAACATTTCATTAAACGAAATCAGAATTGAACGAAAAACAGTTGAATAGACTGGAAGTTGTCATTTCTTCGTGACACTTCGAACACAAGAAATAATGAGAATAAAAAGATACTAATTATTGCATGTTTCGATAGGATTATCGTCATTCTACCAACAATGCTGAGGTTCTCTTTTTTTATACTCACAATCGTTGAAGAAAACATGGATTTTTTCCAACTTTTCGTCTATCAGTAGGAATTAACATGAAGGACTTTGAAATATTTGAATTATTCGAGAGATCGAACACGAATTTATAGGTTCTCCATTGCCAATTGTCATAAATACTCCCACAACTCCCCCAGAAGACTCGGTAAATACCTCGAAGTAATGATCTTTCGAAATTAGGATTCATGAGAAACACCTCTTATGGTTCCTCATCAGCGAGACTGCGAAGTAAAGCTTTCTTTTTTCCCTCTGTGGCTCCTCCTTCGCGATCAGCTGCGCCATGTAAGAATACTCCAACGACAGTCGAGATTTTGAACTCCTTAGTATTGTTCTCGTTTAAATTATATTTAACTTTCAAGTAATCTGCAAGAAAATTGGTGAATAATTCTTGAAGAAATCAACAGTAGGAATTGAAATTTCGCATGAGTTTTTGTATGGCTACAGATGAAAATTACAGGGAAAATATGATACATGTGTCTTTTTGATTCGATAAATGACGGAGAACGAACAAGATATGGCCGGTTACAAATGTCAGTATCATTACATCACGCTAGAATTCTGATATACGAAGCATTGCCACGTTATAATTTAGACTTTTCTTCAATTGTCCATAATTTTTTCATTTTTGCAAATAAAAAAATTCTTATCTAGGATTCTTATTCAATTTTCGAATTTCTTAATTTCATGCGATGAAGAACAGAGAAGAAATCATGCAAGAAACCAATTGTATCTTCGTTATCAATTGCGCCAATCAATAATGGGAATCATTATGATTCCCATTCATTATTACTATTGATCATATCCATTTTCATTGTGTTTTATCATTTTTTTACCTTCAATTTCAGTTTCAAAACTGATGAAAGGTTGTGAGATATGTTTTTTCTCCTGAATAACAATTTGAACGAAGAACTATTTCTGTTCTGGGTTTCCAATGTACATCGACTAATCACCTCTTGTTACTTCAATAATGAAAAAAAAATCGATAAATTGTGACGAGGCATATTCATTTATTTTTTATTATTTTTCTACATATTTTTTCCCACTACACACTGCCCCCTAAAAGGTAAATCTCGCCACCGTTGGATACCCCTTCCCCAGACTTTTCCCCTCATCGCCCCTCTACCCCCGCCCCTGGACATCACGAAGACATCAGCCGAAGGAAGACTTCAGTTCCGGCCCCACCCGATCAATTGGAGAAGCCATCGCCTCCTGGAAATTCCCCATACTGGACCCCCGAATATTCAACACCTGCAATAATCCCTTGCGAGACATCCCTGGATTGTGGTCATCGTCACCACTCACCCGTGCTGATTGGCCCCGATTGCTCCCGAATTAAAACCCGAAGGACATCGACACCTGACGAACCC
>NW_021681693.1:19575-30728 GCF_001412515.2 Diachasma alloeum
CGAATTAAAACCCGAAGGACTTCGACACCTGACGAACCCCCACGAATCGCGGAGGAAAAGGAAAGACCGTCACTCGTGTAACCGCTGTCCTGGACACTGCCACGTGCGCCCCAAGTCAAGTGAATATAAAGTGAACATACCACGAAGTCGGTACATTGGATTTTGTTCGAGTAAAGACGATTTTTTGTGCCCGAGCTCATCCCGGCTCTAAGTACTGTGCCCCTGAAGTCTGGAGGGAGGAACGAAGGCTCAATCGCTGGAGTCGCTGAAGGACCCGGATTAGACCTTAACTGGAAGTCGTGAGTACGAGTTGTCCCCCTCATTTCCCCCTCGCCTCAAGAAGTATTCCTTTTCATACCCCCCAACGGTGAGCCTACACTCTTTTGTTTCTTCCCCATTCAGTCATTATTTTTATATTTGGTTGCATTCCCTCGACACGACTAGCTTCTCCCCTTTTTTCTGCATTAGACTCACTCCCTTTGCACGTATACAAAAGTTGCCTGGCCTCCTCCACTCCCTAGATCTCAGTAAAGGCCTTATTTACGTCTTTTGACGATCGGAATTGTATTTAGAAAAGAATGTAGGTAATTATTCTCAAATTATCCCTTATTTGTCCCTTTTATTGACTCGCCCTAATCCTTTTTTTCAGGAATTAGTCTCATAGAATCTAGAAAACGGTCACAAAATTTATATCAATCATCTCACCTTCCAAACATCTGTAAGTAAATGTAGCACTGAAGTTTCGTTTGGCTCCATGGATGGTCTTTCTCCCTACCCCACTGTAGTGGATCTGTACGTCTTTCTTGATCAGGGCTTCCAGAATCAGAGATGCTGCTTCCTTCAAGCTTTTCTTGGAATCACCTACTTCTTTCTGCATGATGTCCTTCTAGAAAACACATTAATATAAAAATTAGAGAAAATTAGAGAATATTATTGTATTTTTATTTATTTTCTCTGCACTGTAATACATGGTATTATTTTAGCAGGGGGGACTCTGTTCATATCGTGAAGATTACATATAAATTTAGGAATAAAATAAAAGGTAATTAGCAAAAAACAGCATTCAGCGGTAGTACAGATGTGCCTTGAAGGCAGTATGACTAGGTGAAAAGCTTTTGAATATCAGTGAATTAGGTAAAAAAGAGAGAGCATGTTAGCATGTGCTGGCATGTGAACCCGGAGCATAAAATCAAAATTAAAATTTAGACGCTAGTTCGAAGGACGTCGGGTCCAGGTCAAGTCTTGATGAACTTCAACGTAGGATAAAACCAATCAAGCAATGAGTAAAGACCCTGGAGGGAGGAGGCTTATCAGTCGTTGATTTCTTGGGACCTCATCTGTAAACATTTGGTTATCCTTCAGACTGTTGATGGTCAACTGAAGCATCTCCAGGACGTGAGCCAGCTGCAAAGCTGAGCTAAAGTAAAGTGAGCCGATTAGAGCAGACCAGGAGCTCGCTTTTACACGGAAGATGATCCACCAAGGTGAGATATCAATCGTTTCTGGTTGAAGAGATGGGTGAATGGGGCACAGCAGACCACCATGCCTCTTCCTCTGGAACCGTCCCTAGTAGCTGGCGCCCATATGCTTGTGTGGTTCTTCAGGTTCAAGGGGATTAAGAGTGGTGCAGGGTTTAGGAGCATAGTCTCGTGGTAATTGCTGAAGTGACTGTTTTTGCTGTTTTAATTAGTTTTTTGTATATTGAGAAGTACTAGTAGCTGGTGTTTTAGGTACTAGTTTGTTGGCACCAGAATCCCATGTCCACCAGATGCCGTCAATTTGCAGTTTACCATATCCTATCTTCACCGTTTTCCCCTGAGCTCTTTCCTGCTTAGCCAACTGTCTAATCTTGTTGTACACATCACGTTCCCTGGGAGTGAGGTTTGGGTCAATGTAGATTGGCGGACCCTGGGAGTTTCCTAGCTTGTGTTTCTCTTTCATCACCTTATCACGAGCCTCGAGGGAGGATAGCTTGGCTATAATCATTTTCCTAGGGGCGGTACCCACCTCTTTTGCCTCAGTGACGACGTTCCCAAGTTGGAAGTTCTTCTCCAGAAAATTATTGACAGCCTCCGAGGGGGAGTAGGAGCCTCTGTCTAAACCTTTGAAAATTAAATTTTTTGCTCTGTTGGATCTCTCCATTGCCTCCATTTGTCTCTCCAGTTCGTTCATTTCCAGCACTAGGGAACTTCCCGTACCAGAGGGGACTCCAGCCTCGAGTTTCTCAATTCTCTCTAAGACATGCTGGGGAACTGGCTGGTTGTGCAGATCGGATAACCTCTTTTCAAGCTCAGAGATCTCACCAGAGAGAATCTGGTTCTGTTTGTTCGCATGAGCATCTCTGGATTCGAGGAAGGACCTAAGATCGTCCAGTTGCTTCTTAACAAACTGATTGTTGTTCTGGATGCACTTCTCAAGAGATTCGGACTTTTGCTTCCCAGCAGTACAGAGCTCGTTCACCTTAAGTAGGATGTTCGTTATAACATCTCTGTCAGAGCCATTTTTCGTTAGGTTATCTATTGTATCCTGAGGCAGGGGCTCTGGGTGGTTGACAGGTGTGGAGGAGGTAGAGGCTGCTATATTTTGCAATTTAGAGATATTAGGAGAGAGTGGAGTGTGGGAGTTGTTGTCAAGGACGGAAATGTTGTCGGGGGCACTGAGGGAACGATTGAATTTCTTGTGGGTATGGGGGCAAGGGACGTTTAGGTTAGGAGGACCAGAGTCGTCTTCTAGTTCTCTGGTTTTTCTTTTCCTCCTCTCGAGAGATCCTTGCAGAGTGACTAGAGAGTCTACCATTGCTGTTTTAGCTAGTGTACTTGCGTTGTTGGGCCTGCCTTTCTTGGTAATACCCGCAGGAGACTTCAACTTCGGCGTGGAGGAGGCACGAGACAGTTGGGCAAGTCCACTCCAGGATTTGAGTTTTCTTACTGGTGAGTTTGGTGTATAAACAACCGTCTCGGTGGAGTGTTCGAATAAGGAGGAGGATTGATCCTCTGTGCTGAAATCCAGGGTCTGCGAGCGATAATCTGACCCATCCATACCCCACTAGCACAGAAACTAACCTCCAAAGTTGGTGAGGTGGAAAAATCGTGATTTACCAGAAAATTAGAGCAGAAAAGCGTAAGATTAATTAATGACCAGAAAAAGTAACACGTTCACACACTATTAGAGCAGTATAAAATGATAAGTGCTATGATAATTAGTTAAAATCTGGAGAAATGACGGGAGCTATGACAAAAAGCGTCCAGTACCGTCATAAGCCAAGACGGGACCCCCAATATTAGAGAATATTTATCAAACTTGTTGATATTTAAATGTACAATGTACAATCAAATCATTTTTTGCCAGAGCCTGTTGTCTCTCTATAGCACCCTCTGGTTTTTCTACATTCGATTGATCCTTGGGGTTCAAGCTTTTCTCAAAATCCAGGAAGTCTTCTAGCATTGCAATTGGGAAAGCACACGTAAATTTACTCTTCGGATCAGCGAGTCTACCACCAGCATTACCAATCGATGATGTGAGAAGTGACTCTTGAAGTTCCTCAGTTTATTTTTTTGTATCAAATTGGCATCCTCTTCGGACACTGCCCATTTTTTCGGTAAGAACGAGTGTCATGACATCGCATTGAACATCCACGTACTCCATGAGCAGCAAGGGCTCATCATTTTTGGTTGGACCCTGCAGTTCTCCTAGACGTGCTCTTGATGACTTTTTTTTTGCTATCCTAGACGTCTGAGTTACTTCACTGCCTTTGCTGGTGGAAGAGCCACTTTGAGCATCATGAGGGTGACTTTCTTTCTGTACACTCTGGCCAGGATTCTCACTGATCGTCAGCAACTTAGACAATGCCTGCGAACTATTAAGCATTGAGTTGATCTCCGATCTTGGAACATGTGGTGTCGCTCCTCTGGTCTCCTCAAAGTCTGTGGAATCCATTTGGAGAGGCACCTTATACGCCTCCTCCAACTTCTTCAGTCCTTCTTTGTAACTTCCTGACGAAACGAAAAATTTTTTAGTGAGAAAATTTACAATTTGGAATGAAGATCAGATCACGAGGAGAAAAAAAATTAAAGCTTACGTAGGTATTTCAATGGCTTGCACTCGAATTTTTCCCACGTGGATTTGTGTTCTATCTTCTCTTTCACCATCTCACTTAGTCGATGATATTCCTCCTTTGGTGGAAAATAGCAATGGCACCTCGTTTCATCATCATCATCGAAAATTAGCCAACCAAAAGGCACCAACTCGATTAATTTTTTTCCATCCACTTTTTCTCGGATAAATTCCGCTACTAAATAAACCTTCTCTTTCTCGCCATCCTCTGAAGCCAATTTCTGAATGTTTTTTGTAACGTTTTTTTTTTGTTTATACTTGAGTTAATTACCGAAACGACGCAAAGCGAAATGTGGTTATGTTCTCTTATATTATCACTGTTGTTTTATCGCACGATTAAAATACCGTTTCCTACAATCAATTAACGTTCAACTGATTTTTACGTCCCCCTCTTGAATCTCGAATACCCATAAAACCAAATCACAATAAATTTTCCCGCTGTGCCTTTTTCTCCCGGACTCCATCAAGCGAGGTCCACCGCCATCTTGTTGTACCGGGCTCTCACTGGGGCACACAAGGTTTTGGCGCTTTTCTTCATAATTCTCTCCGTCACTTTTGCTCACATTGACGCACTCATCATGACTGTCTTTAAATGTTTCCGTTTTTAATTGATAACCTCTAATAAAAAGCACTCTTATTCATCTCCATCACTCGCCACGACTGTTATTATGCTGCAATAATTCCTCGTACACTCTTGATGAGTCAGAAAAAACCGAATCATTATTGATAGAAGGGAAAATGATTAAAAATAGAGATATTTGATGAGAATACAGGATCAGGCGAAGTGTACTGTTGCGCAGCTCTACTGCAACTGCCGGGCCCGACATCCCCTTCGCCCCTCACGGCACTGCCCCTCAACAAGCCGCCACTATGCCTCCTTCACTGCCATCACTGACACAACTCCTGTCAAAACATCAAAAATTATGAATTTTCCAATTTAATTGCATTGTTTGACGTACTGAGAATAATATCCAATGATCGAAATTTCATTTTTTTAGTCTTTAATGCTAATTTCTGACATTAGGTATGAAGGAGAGAGATGGAATAATCATTCCCTCTCATCGTGACGTAAATACATTTCTTTTTCACTTCTCCAATAGGCAACAACTCAAGGTGATCAGAAACTTCTTCGATTTGATGAATTCCAACATTTTTGAAGGGATACGGCATTTCAAAAACATTTTTCGTTCTCTCAAGTCGATAACCTTCAATATACAAATCTTTTACTGTGCTCACCTCTGATTTTGACTTTTCTTCGATGAATAAGTTTTCAATTCTGAATATTTCACCAGTATTCAACTCAACAGTATTGTCTGGAGGTTGATCACGGAGAATTAGATCGTTGTATTGCACTTTATGAATAGCTCTGAATGAATGTCCTGGTCTTTTGTAAACTTCGTCACTTTTCTTCAGGATCAAATCCTTTATCACTCTACGTTTCTTTACTTCGATGTCTTCTGATGCCTCTATCCCACTGAGACGATTGACAATTTGCGGTAGTGGGTTTGCCCGGCTGGATACAAAATTTTTCAAATTTCCAATGAAATTCTCTCCCCAAAAAGCTGATAAATCGCTCAGTGAGATGCCAATGTGATGCACATCACCAGCGATGTGGTTCGCGCTGTGAGCATGCATTACTTGACTGTCTGGAGAATAGAAATATGGCATCAAGCGAAAGAATGACCTCAATGATTTATCTGCAAAACCAGTATAATTAATTGCCCGCTGTTGATTGCACAGGATGCGAATAGCTGCATGTAGCAGCAGAAAATGCTTGAATTTATCCCCATCCAATACAAACTGAAGGACAATGCTGCTGACATAGAGTAGAAAAAATTAGATCTGAGTTGCTTTCCAGTGTGTGAGGTCTCCAATATCGAATTTCTTGCGCTGAAATTCTTCAGGTACAAAAGGTGTTACGGCATCCATCAACTCTGTTAGCTCTTGGAACTTTGCAGGCGTTAATTTGTACGCATTCTTCTTCCTTTGCGTCCACCTTTCAAGCAAAGTCTTCGTCAAATTCAGGAACATTAAATGCATTATTTCCTGAGGCATATCCATGACTGGATCAAAGCCAGGAATGTCTAGAAGAGGTGAAATGAGTTTTTCCTTAGTTTCTCTGTCCTCTAAGTGATGTTTTTGTTGTGTTTGATTGATGAACGATTCCCTTGTTCTCTTTGGACAATTCACTTCTGGATACACTCTCCTCTTATTCACAGTAATTCCCTTGATCGTGCATCTTTCACATCCGAAAAAACCCGTTGGACCTTTGCAACACTTACAAAATACCCTAGCAGGGCCATCAGCGATTATACCAAGGATTTTGAACTTGTAAAATCTGCCTTTGATAGTTAGCCCCTCAATAGTCAATTTTTTTGCTTCTTTAACGAAGTCACGTAAATAAACTGCAACTCGTAGTGGCTTCCCTCTGCCATAGTATAAGGCCACGATAAATGGAGCACATTCGTAGTCTTTATGATACAGTTTGGCCGAAATTGGCCACAGCTGGTCATTGGAACTGTAATACATTGCAGCTCCATCAATGTGGGAAAGAATTTCTATCATGTCTTCACTATATACCTCTGGATTTATGCGTTTAGCCAAACCATTTTCGATCCCCAAGTAAACGTAAGTGCCTAGTTTATTTTTAGAACTGATCATAGGTTTCGAATGAACTCGATGCTTAAATCCCAGTAGTTAGCTTGCTGTTATAGGTAAATTCTTATACCCTTCTGATTGAAGGACGATGAGTAAATCAGTGATAACTTGTAAACGAATGTGGCCAATGTGATCAATTGCTAATTTCAAAATTTTTTCCTTCATATTCTTCGGTGGTTTTTCTTCAAAGAGGTTATTCCCATCCCCAGTAGATGTGTTCTCATGCTGGAAATTTCCAAGGTCCGAGGCATCAATGACATTGATGATTTCATTTGAAAACTCATCTTGAAAACTAGAGTCAGAAATCTCCATAGCATCGTGGGAATTAATCCATTCTTCCTCATCAGTCCTTGGATCTTCAATGGTGTTCACTCCTGGCTCACCTTCATTCCAATACCCCGAAGTTTCATTCTCACTTCCAACTTCACCTTCCACTTCATTCACACTCGATTCACTTCCACTTAATGCCGGTAAATGCTCACTTTCATTGTCAACTCCGTTATTCACGTCCCACTCATTTGAGTCACCTTCACCTGTACATTCTACATCTTCATATTTATTTTCATCAAGAATTTCATCCAATTTCTCCATTTTCTTCATGAATCTGTTTTTCCTCAGCCTTTTATATGCATCTGAGTATTTAAATTTATTCGGTTTCATGATGAAACGCTATCGACGAAACGTGGAAAAAAAGAGGTTAAAACTGACATTGGCTGCTTGGAGGAGCTGGACATGCCTCATACACCGCAAACAGAGACATCTCGAATTTTTTCTTCTAAATCTCTGAACTAAGAATATCTCTGAACTGACAAGACTTGATAAAAAATTGTGAACTTTCATTAGCTGATTCGGACTTTCGTAATAAATAGGCAACAATTGACCGTGAAAAATAAGTTTTGAAGGACAGTTTTGATTAGCTATTGGAACGAAGGGTGCATCCGCATGTGAGACATATGAACATAGACCAAATCTGGTTATTCACTGCTGACCAGACTTGTCCTAAACCTTATTGAATGTTTCTGTACCAAGTCCTGGAAACCAGGGATGAGCCTAACGTGGTCCACTCTTGAAAATCGAGCCTTTTCTCACGAGTGGTTATTAATAGACGCTTGAGCTCGGCCCAATGATGGCTGAAGTTTGGTATAACCAGGCTTTGGAAGACAACCTTCGACCAGTTTTGGGTCAAGCTTGGTAACCAGGCGCTCCCCCTAGACATCTGCTATCTCTGGTTACTGATTGGGGGCCGGACTTGGGCCAACTTCGGCTGAGCTTTGGGTACCAAACTTTGGATGACAGGTTTGCTCCAACCCTGGCTCGAGCTCGGGTATCAGAGCTTGCACCCCGTGCTATAACCAGGATTGACTGAAGACTGTTCTCACTACCGGCTCAAGGCTGGCCCAAGCTAGGTTTCCAAGCCTCGGCCAGCCGTGCGGGGCCCAAGCTTGGACCAATTGTCGAAGCTTGGCGTTTCCTGCCTAGCTCAAAACTCTCATTGGACTCAAAAGATTTATCACCAGCATCGGTATTGGTAACGTCGAACATCTTCTGTAATTACTGTTCGCAATACCTACACGAAGATAGTCTTAATAAAGATATTTTCCGTTAATTTGATTTTCGTACGATTATTCACATGAAAACGATGACGTCATCGAAAAATATGGTATGGTTGAACTTTTCTCGGCGAGATGAACAACTTTTGTAGGGGTGAAAAATATTTTTGTCATTTCAAAAAACTGACTTTATGCTTGTAGCATAGAAACATAAGCAATGGGGGCCTGGATTCTATCAGCACTAAATTTCCCTCTCCGAACCCTACAACTTGTATTTGAATAATTTTGCGGTTCCTCCCTTCTTACAAGAGATATTGAGCCATACAATTCAAATGGGACATCCTGTATATGTATGGCCGTATTATGGCCGAATAATCAATTCGTAAGAAATGAGAACGGTTGAATAGAAATTTGGGAGCATACAACAGTTTGCAACAATTGGGCGGTGATGTCACTTTTACGTGTGAAGCGGCGCATGCATCTATAACACTTCAAAGATCGAATGTTCTGAGGTTGAGATGTTTTCATGGTTCAGGAGCTTCAAGGGCTAGACGTTCTGCATCTCAATTTTCTCATTTCTAACCTCCACTTATTTCTCAAATTATTGTGCATACAAGAAAGAAAAAAACAAGCAGGGATTCGAGCCCATCCGACAGAAGGCATGTGACCGTTACTTTTTGCGTTATTAGTCCTTTTCTTTTTTTCATTTCCACCAATTCCATTGGTAGTAAGCTTCCGAATAGATCCGTAGGGATTCTCTATCCTTGTGACAGGTATACAATCGTAATCGTAAGCTATAGGATGTCTACAGGAAAATATTCAACCTTTTGATGAAATAGATTTATGTAAAAGATTAAATATCTCCGAAACTGCTCGGTCGATTGCACCTATCCAAAATACGGATCTTCCATATTGTAAGAGCTATAATCACACCAAATTTCAACTTGCTATTTTCATTTTTTCTCAAAATATCGTGCGTACAAGAATGAAAAAATTTGCAAAACGAGAAAACGGGAGTATCTCTAAATGATTGTATATACGGGTAGGCATATTTTGATTGATCTAGATAGTAGCCACCGAGACAAATATTAAAAAAAAAAAAATTGAAATCCCTCCAGTAGTTCATGAGATATTTGAAAAAATATATTTATACAAAAGGTTGAATATCTTAAGAATCGCTGGGCCGATTGCGGCCATCCACAATTGCAACTTTTTCTGTTACAAAAGCTAGAAGCATATAAAATTTCAATTCACTATCTCCATTTTTTTTAAGTTATCGTGTAAACAAAATTTTTCATGAAAAAACGGGAAAATGGCAATATCTTCAAATTTTGTCTGAACGGATATATATACTTTGATTGATCTAGATAGAGGCCAGTATGTTGAACAAAAAAATTGCAATCGGTAGAGTAGATTTTTAGATGTTGAGGAAAAACGAAATTTAAAGAAGTTGTTATATCACAGGAACTACTGGCTCGATCGAGCTGAAATTGTGTACCAAAGTGAAGCTTAATCATAGCTACCATGAGCCAAAACTTCAGACTTTAATCGACAAATTTCACCGTATTTATGTTGAATTTTTTAAATACTGCAGTCAAATGGGCATGTAAGTGCTGGTTTAATTCACTGCATATGACAAAATACCCATTCGATAGATAAAATTGTCCTGAATAACATATAAAAATGATCAATCATAGATCGGTGCAGAAAATATCGAAAAAAATTGAAAATGATCAGGGTTCGTAGGTGGACGCCAAGAATCTACGTAGCTTCAATGAAATTCAATCAATTGTAGAGGAAAAAATACCAGCGTGTAGAGAGAATAAGTCTCTACAGAATTGAGTTAGAAACCAATAGACCACTTTCACTAATTATGCCGTAATAAATCATCATCACCGACTGTAAGTACAAGTACCACGCTTTTGCACACTCCCAGTTTTGTGCTTTTTTCTGCATAATTTTGGCCTCTGGGCCGTTTTCTTTGCAGTTCTGTTGCATGTGCCTTTTGCAACCGTCGATTTGGGATATTGATTCTCTGCCATCGGTTGCCTTTTCCTGCTTTTTTGGCGTTTGGAAGTTTCTGTTGCTGTGACATAACCTCTTTATTCTGCTCTGGTTGTCTCCCTCGCTCACTACTGTCTCTCTTGCTTCACCTGTCACTTCTCTGGACATAGCGAGTCATCGCTGAGCGCAGTGAGTAACTACTGCGGTTTCTACATTATTAGAGGTGTAACAGTAGCACCTCTTTATCGACAATCAGCAATACACCTGTCAGTCATCCCGGGAATATTCGAATTTGAAGCTGTTTTCTCCTCTTACTTGCAATGGTTGATCCTGCGAAATCTAAACAACTCTGCAGTAACTGCCGTAAGGACTCTGATATTAAGATGCATCGATGTGGAAATTGTAAAAAAAAATTCCATGTGACATGTACTAGTTTCAATCAGACCATGGAGGGGAATAAAATGGTCAATGTCTGCAGAGTGTGTTTTGTTGATATGAACTCTCCAGTTGCAAGGAGGACTCGTCATGGTTCAGCGAGTTCTGAGGGTAATAAAAACTCAAGTGAACAGCACACCGTGGTTCAACCCTCTCCACTACAACCAGTAGTGAGTTCTGTTGGTGATTCGTCACACTCAGCCTCTGTTTATACCAGAACTCCCAGTCGTTCTAGAAGTGTTGATAGCTTGGTAAATACTAATGCTGTGATGACTACTGCCGTGACGACTGATGTTGGGAGTTTCAGTGCTGTTTTGTCTAAAATACTGGAGAGGCTTGATGTTATTGATGAGCGTACTCGTGGCATTGGGTCCATGAATGACTCACTGGATA
>NW_021681693.1:30792-82682 GCF_001412515.2 Diachasma alloeum
TCCTGATAGTACTGCTGTCGAGCCCCGTTCACCTCACGATGAGCCAGATCACGAGCTATACGATACTCAAGTAGGGCACACCGAGAGCGTGTGCGCCTGTAAATCCTGTACAGAGGATCCCTCTCAGCAAGGAGATCATCATGATGCCCTGTCAGCCATGGTCTACGCTTCGACGAACGCCTCACCGTCTTCAAGGGAACGGCTACCTCAATTGCCCTGCCGAGATTCGAGCTAAGACAACTAACCATATCAGAGAGCGAGGGCGAAGCATCAAAGGCCGACCAATCACTAGCCAACAGGCTCTGGTTGAGTTTGATCTGACAGAGGGACTTGAAATATCTAAATACGAAATCAGCCGGTGGAGCAGAACGCGGAAACATCACTTTCAGTGTAGCTGTAATGAGATCATGGTGATCAATGAAAGGAACATCAGTCTTCCAATAAGAGATCAGTGTGTCATCGCGATCAATAAAACAAAGATCAAGCCACGTATTGGCCTCACCACGATGATGAGTAGCTCCATGAGGGACCAGATAAAGAGAGTTCTCTTCAGCAAGACCTCGAAGGAGTTCCGCATCCGGCCTATTCGAGAGCTGATCCGCATTGAAATCCCCCATGATTATCTTAGTGTTATAATCGTCAAGATAACTATTGAGATTGGGAATAAAGTCAGTGCCGGTAGTGAAGGGAGCATCAGGAGGTCTATAAACTGCAGCGACGAAAATGGGAAGAACACCAGGGTGATTAATCTCACAGAAGATATACTCAGGATGACCAGGCCTACACGTCCAGACTGTTGTCGTCGACGCAAGCACCTTGATATCAAAACAGGTATTAATATATAGAGCGACACCACCCCCATGTGTATTCCGATCACTCCTAAAGAGTCTGTAGCCATTAAGTCCTATCACGTCATCATCAATCAAGGGGCAGAGCTTGGTCTCTGACATGGCTATTATATGGAACGGCGGACGAGAAGCTAAAAAGTGCTCGACACTCCCAATGTGAGCCCTAATCGAGTTCACATTGAGGTGACAAACACGTAGGCCCTCATCAGACAATAGTGGTGAAGCATTAGAGGAGTCAAGAGTAGATGAGTTAGCATGAAAAGATGAATGTAAGTGATGAGTGGCATTACTGTTCGAGGATGGAGTCGAAAAATTAGATGAAGTAATAGATGAAGGGTGCTTATATGACAAGTTTACTGAGAGCCCTCTAAGAAGTTTTTTAAGTCCTCATGGGACGAGATGAGTGTTGGCTTGTCATCCTTCTTTCTCCTGACGTAGACCTCTCCAGTACGTATGAATGTAGTGAAACCCTTCCTTCTGCATTCATCACGAGCATCACGACGCAGCTTGTAGAGAGCAGGTGGCAGGAACTCATTTATGTTTATTAGCGACGGTTGCAACGGTGGAGTAATACCGGCCGCCTGGACCAAATCAGCATCGAGAGAGGAAGAGTGTAGTTTGCGATGTCTTATCTAGGCCTTAATCACCTCTTGTGCCAAGACACTAGATGACAAAGTCACCATGAGAGAAGTAGGACGAGGTGAAGTACCAGACGAGGTCGATGTGCCAGGCACAGTGTTCACAGCATTTTCATCCATAACCGCATCCCTGGCAGCCCCAGCACCACCTTCATGTCCCTTAGCCTGTTGCAGAAGTTGCCGAACAACGACCACGTTGTCCAGATGAAGCGAGGGGAAAACAGCCTGAAGTGCTGCAAAAGCAAGACGTCTGAAATCTGTCCCTGGCGCGTGATGAATGCCAGAAATAATCACTTCAGAAGAGAGATAAACACGCTTGTTGACAATTTTCGAGAGAGTCACCGAGTTTTCCTTAATTGCTTCCTCTATATTTACAACACGAGATACTAGAGCTGACGATTCTTTAGGAGACCCGGCGGACGTGAGCTTGCTAACAGTCTCTTTCAGTTTTTCCTGTTCACCCTCTAATATATTCACTCGTTGCTCAACTATCTCGACTTTCTCGCATAGGGCAGGGATCTGCTCAAGAGGAGCCATAGAACTCTTCATTGCCGCCACATCAGCTTTCAAGGCTCTTCAATGCTCGTTCTTCATCTCCGCAACTTACCTTTGGAATTCCATTCCTTCATCTGTGCGTGATCTCACGACAATTACCTCCTTCAATGCTGCCCTAAGACAGCTTCTGCTGCAAAATGAGCTGCATGTGCGTCACTACTAATAGCCTCTTTTCCTCTGTTCATATTTCATCTCGTATTTCTCATTTTACATCATTCATTTTAGATGGAATCATCTCTACTGGGAGCCCGCCGGTCAGTGTTCAAATTAGCTTCCTTTAGTTACTTTCTTTATTTTTGCTTATTTTGTGCACTGGTTCTTTTTATCAAGTCATACTTACAGTTATTGGTACTATTTTTTTCTTTTGTGAATATCTTACCGCTGTTACTATTATTATTCTTTTTAGACTCCACTTGTGGATGTCAATTTGTAAGACATAACTTACAGTAAATAAATTACATACATACATACATACATACATACATAAATTATTTAGTATTTTTAACCCCATATGTGGTAAAATGATCAGCTGATTCCATAAGCCCCACCTCTTTCTGCGCGCGCACTTGTCTGAAAGTGACGCAATGCGCAGTAGATTTAAACTGTAAAAAGAGTCTTAATTTGTGATCACGCGCCTCAAAATGGAAAAAAATTCGATTTGTTTTTTTTTCACGGTAATTATATTAAAAATATTTTTTTGCGTGAATTATATTGAAAATGTCAATAGTTGGCGATTCTTCTAAGATTCTGTTTATGGTATTATGATGACCCTGAAGTTTGCAGATAAAAATCTTTAAAAGGGCATATCTGATGAAGAAATTGAACAATGAGAAAATTTCAATTTGTCGGGTGTGACGAAATATAATCGTGATGGTGGCTGAATATGTAAATAAATAAATTAGGGGTTGATTTTTTAAAAATTTAACAATGGAAAACGATTGACACGGCATATTTCACTCCGGAATTATTTTATTGGCAAAAAAACATGGTCGCGATTTTCATTCTACGAAAATTCGACGTGATTTTTGTCCTTTTTTTCTGGTCCTATCGGTTAACGTTAAATCCGCTGTAGAACACTAAATCTCTGGCAAGTTCCATTATTCATCCAAATGATCCGATCGAAAATAAGAAAAAGCATCACGTTTGGAGAAATTATAAATCTTCTCGTGATGTTTCTTGTTTTTTGTAATAAATGTTTCATTAATGATGTGTGCAATGTTTTTCACGAGGGAAAACATCAACACAGGATATCTATGAGAAAAATACGTAGATTGGGAAAAAAACAAATGAAACGTTGGATTACAATAAAAACTCAACGTGAAATTTTTTTTTACGATTTCTCTTCGGTATTTCCATAAAAAATAATGGAATTACGAAAATAAATACGATCAACATCGGATATCTTCTACAAAAATGATTATATTCTTAAAAAATTGACATTTATACATGTTATTCTTGGCAACTCTCCCGTGAGTTTCTTCTTTTTAGGGCTGCGCACGAGACGAGACTCGCCAGTCTCGTCTCGGTCTCGAAAAATATCCAAATTTCCAGTATCGTCTCGGTCTCGGTTAAGAGAATATCTTCTCGGTCTCGTGAGTGTAAAACTTAGAAAATAGAAAAATAATTTTTGTTCAAAAAGTTACAAAGAGATGGTCAAACTTCATCAAAGGCCATAGAAGGATGGTAAAATTTCACGAGGGTCAAACATCACGAGAGTCTTTAGAGGATGGTTAAATTTTCCAAGGGTCAAAGATCACGAGAATCTTTAGAGGATGGTTAAATTTTCCGAGGGTCAAACATCACGAGGATCTCAACGAGATGGTCAAACATCACAAGGGTCACGTAGGTCACAAGGGGGAGAAAATCGGAGTTTTTTCGACAACCAAGAAAGTTTCTCAAATTTCCAGTAAAACAGTTTTCTCGAATTTTCCGGTTTTGGGAGAACTGAACAGTTTTCTTGAATTTTTTAGAAAATTGAAGGATTTTCTCGAATTTTCTAGAAAACCCGAGAATTTCTCTCAGGATATTCGACCCTCGTAAAATTCGACCATCCCCTTGTGATCCTCGTGATGTTTAACTCTCCTGGAGTGCAATCATCCTCTTGTGACTCTCGTGATGTTTGATCCTTGTAAAATTTGACTATCCCCTAGTGACCCTCGTGATGTTTGGCCTCGATAAATTTGAGTACTCTTTTGTGACCCGCGTAACCCTCGTGATCCTTATGAAATTTGACCATCCCCTTGTGACCCTCATGAAATTTGATCATCTCCTCGTGACTCTTGTGATGTTTGAGTCTTGCAAAATTTGACCATTCCCTTGTGACCCTTGTAAAATTTCACGTCGAGGTTTTATTGCAATCCAACCTTTCATTTGTTCTTTGTTCTAATCTACTTATCTTCCTCGTAGATATCCTCTGTTGATGTTTTCCCTCATGAAAAACATTGCATATATCATTAATAAAACATTTATTTAAAAAAACAAGAAACATCACGACAAGATTTATAATTTCTACAAACGTGATGCTTTTTCTTTTTTCGATTGGATCATTTGGATGAATAATGAAGCTTGCCAAAGATTTAGTGTTCTACAGCGGATTTAACGTTGACCGATAAGACTAGAAAAAGAAGGACAAAAATCACGTCGAAATTTCATAGAATGAAAATTGTGACCATGTTTTTTTTCCAATAAAATAACTCCGAGGTGAGATATGCTGTGTCAATGGTTTTCCATAGTTAAATTTCAAAGAAATCAACCCGTAATTTATTTATTCACATATTTACCCACAATCACGATTAGATTCCGTCACGCCCAAATTGAAACTTGAAATTTTCTAATTGTTCAGTTTCTTCACCAGATATGCTCTGTTGAAGATTTTTGTCTGCAAACTTCAGGGACATGTATTATGGGAAAAAAACTGGACAAACAGCGGAAAAAACTCTGAAAATTTACGCTGAAGAATTGACATTAGTAGTAAAGAAAAAAATTTATGCACCTATATTTCTGTGCTTCTCTGAATTTTCAAGTTAACTGGATCTGAGGGCGGAAAATCGCAATATCGTCACGCACTTGATTGAATAATCGAATACATGTCGATTTCAATCTGCTGCGCATACTGCTCTTTCAATTGATGTGCGCACGGCGAAAGGGACGGAGCCTCGGATAAGACGGTGGAAGTATCACGAAATTGGTGTTAACAAAATTTCCGACGTTTTTTACGAAAAAACAATTCATCCTAGAACATCGTTTCACATATCAGTTTTGTGTGGAATTTTCACGTCTCCAATTGGGTATAATTTTCTTTTCAATCCATTGAGTTTGGTCGAAACTACGAATGTTTTTGTTATTAACCCCAACAAAATTCGTTCGTTTTTAATTTTTTTAGATAGTTTCTGCACCGATCTATGTTTGATCATTTTTATATGTTATTTAGGACATTTTCACCGGTTCGGCAATTTTTGCGTCTAATTTGACTGGACTAAAAAATTGATCACCAAAAACCCAAGTTGTCACACACATTCATACAGACATGACCCCAAAAAAATCATTTCTTCACGTTTCGTAATATTCTAGACCATTTGCCATCAAAATTAGAAGATCGAAAAATCGCTCAAATACAAGGCTTCCATTCGGTAGCAATAAAGTATTTCAATGAAAAACAAGGATTTTAATGAAAAAACAGAAAAAGGGGAATATATCAGAAACTTTCTATAGACGGGTATATATGTTTTTGTTGCGCTGCGCGCCACGAAATTGACGTTTTTCAGTCCCCTCGACACGAAAAAATATTTTCAATTTAATTTTCACACAAGTTTGCTAATTTTTGTTAGTTTGTATTAGTATTAGTTAGTCAGTATGAATTAGACAAATGTGATCAGGGGTTTTAATAATTTACGAGCTTCAACTTACCGACGTGCAATGGTCGCGGTAGCTAAATCTTTAGTTCGGCTTGGCTCGGTCGGATTTTTTAGCTTCTGGAAACAGGAGTTGGGGGCTCGAAAGGGTGGCTGGGCTTCGTATCCCAACTGGGGGGGACAATTAACTTCCGGTAAAGGGGGTTAAGGGGTTCGCCTGGGGCGGATTCTGGTGGGGTCCGTCTCACCTCGGCTCTGGACGAGCGGGAGGTTCCCAATAGAGGAATCGACTGTACCGACGGAGGTTTTCTGTGGTTTCCTTCGTCTCTCTCGCGGGAGCAAATGCGGTACAGTGTAAGGTATGATAGAGGAGTTAATCTCAAGTATGCTAAAAAAATATTGTCTACCGATGACATGAGACGTCGCTTCAGTAGCTCCAGTCGTGCCCTCTACAAGCTCCTGTGTTCCCTTTTCCCTTACTGCTCAATTCCCGTACCGTCCCGATTACCACCAAGCTGTCGTAGCGATACAGCGGGCACTGGTACAACCCCGAAGAGTTAGACATGGAGTGAATCTTGTTTTAATTATTAAAATTTAGAAAATTCAACTTGATGTGAAGAGCTCATATCATGAGAAGTTATTGTCAAATGAAGATTATATAGATTATAATAGAAGAATATGTAGCTTTGTCGTGCTTTTTTTCAAAAGATATGTTGTTTGTAGAAAGAGGTCTATAGATGTTGCCTTTTCTATATAACTCATTCGGTTGCGATTTTTTGTATATGTACAAATTCTTCAGTCTGAATTTTCCCATTTCTTCCCTTCATTTTTATTATTAGGAAAAAATAGAGTGGGGAAAATTCATAAACTTAATGCCCAAGAAATTCCATTTAAAAAAAAACGCCGGTACTTTTGGTCCAAAATCTTTTGGTCCAATCTCTTTTCGTCCAACGTCAGTTCGTCCAATGAAGTTTTTAATCCAATTTTATTTCGTTCAATCATTCTTTAGCGCAATATTTCCTTTGTCCAATGTAATTTTGGTCCAAAAAAATGCGGATTATTTTGGGAAATTATGTAGGGATTTTTTTTCAACATTTCAAGTAATTGAAACAATTTTAATAGCAGACATGTGGAACATTTAAAGTTTTGAAAACACTCTTTTTAACAATGACATTTCTGGCATACAATTTTAAGGGAAAAAAAGAAACAAAAACGAAATTGTTTGATGGAACAATTGTTCCGTACTCTTCCTCATTCGTATCCATCGTGAACTGTCCATAAAAATTCAGTCGTCTGCGTTTTTTATACTTTTATTTCATTCTCCTTCGATCACTAGACACTAGGTTTTTTGTTTATTTATTGCGCGAATTTGAATTTCGATCTGTCTTCGATGGCAGTTCTAACGGCACTGTTGTACTGGGTTTGTACGTTGCTCGCGTGTACGTGAATCTGGTTTGGTGTCGTTATCAATGGGTAATTGATTTTGAATTTCTCGGGTTTGTGTTTGTATTTACCTGTGTTAGTAGTTAGGCTAGGCGGCTTCTGGACCAAAACTGCGCCACCAGGTGGCAGCACGGGGAGAATGTTCTCGAAGGATGACGTCATCGTGAACATTCGAGAACCAGGTGGCAGCACGGTCGGGGGAAATGTTCTCGAAGGATGATGTCATCCTGAACATTCGAGAACCAGGTGGCAGCACGCTCGGGGGAATGTTCTCGAAGGATGATATCATCATGAATATCTGGGGATGACTCATTGTTATGCGGGGTGGGGATATCTCATAATTCCTGTTGAGACTTGTGCTTGATGGAATATGTAGTGGGGATAAGTCGTTATTCTTGTTCGCTATATAGGATATAATATGTTTTCAATATGTTTCAAACATGTTTCAAATGTTTTCAAAAAAGTTTCGAAAATGTTTCAAAATATATAATATGTTTTCAATATGTTTCAAACATGTTTCAAATGTTTTCAAAAAAGTTTCGAAAATGTTTCAAAAATATTTCAAGTGTTTTCAAAATGTTTCATACAAGTTTCAAATCTTTTCAAAATATTTTAAAGAAGTTTCAAACACTCTTGTGAATTTTTCAAACAATCATTCACTCAACCACCACCAGGTGGCACCACCATCATTAGTGAGTCATTGATGACTCATCAACTCGCGCATGGTGGGGGTACCTCCTGATTCCTGTTGGAACTTGCATGAAATATAATACCATGATGAATCATCATGTAATAGGAGGAAGATATCAATTATTTCTTTCTCGATTGATCTCGAACATTCTCCAGGGCTCTCAAATGTTCTGAGATGAGTCATAAGCTACCATCAGGGTGGGGGATCCCTATATAACGCGTACCATCTGCACGGTCCACATTCAATTCGAGTCACAGTTCTGTCAGTTAAACCTCACAACGTACAGTGATAGAATGAGTGGCAATGTGTTATCATAATCATTTAAATAAGAAAAGTAATGGAGCATACAGTACAGATGAAGTGATCATCCGTGAACATTTCGATGAAAGTTTCCATAAATTTGGAAGATACCTTGTGACTGACTTGCATTGTTTGTGAGATAATTATGAAGTCTTGAAAGCTGAGCTTAATGCTGGGAGAAGAACCAATTGTTCTCAGTGTCCTACTCGAGGTGAGGACTTATCCAACATAATCGAGAGTATCAACAATTTGGGGAAATTAAAGAAATTCTGCGAGGAGCTGAGAGACAAGATCACCAACACAGAGGAGGAATCAGAGGCAGCGAGTATCGATGAGATTCAATGGTTGAACGCAGTTCCACCATATTGCCTCAATGATAATGAGGTTGTGGAGCAACTACTGATTCATGCTCCAGCTGAACCAATTCCACCATTGACAGGATTCATCTGTAGAATTCGTAAAAACTTCACAGCTCTGTGCTCCAAGTTCAAACGTAGAGAGGTATCAAAGTTTTATCCTTGCGAGAAGTTATCTCAATCTCTGCAGACCATCAAAGCAAATTTCGAACATTTGCGATTCTCAATTGAACTCCTGGGTTTGGAGTATGATATATTCTTCGTTTCTCATGGCCACCAACCTGCTGATTTGATCTGAACGATGGAACCTGTGAGGAATAACTCTGCAGATCAACAAGAAAAGAAAACTAGGAGATTAGGTTTCAATTACAACCACGAGATCATTTGATGGTTTATTGGGATTATGCATATCGTTCTGCTCGTCGAGGTCCATGGGAAGAGTTCGCTCGAGATCATGATCGTTTCAAACGTCGAATAAGTTCATATGAAAAAATATTGAACCCTATCTTATCGAAACAACATAGGCAGTGTTTTTGAAACTCGTTTCACATAGTTCTAAGTTATTTTCATTATTATTCTAATTGTAATGTTAATGGGAAGAAGGTGTGTGTACAACAACAAAACCAAGGATTTTTTTTAATAAAAAAAATATATATATTGATCTTTTAACATACATGATTATTTGATTTATTTATTACATCCTACATTTACATTAGTTTCTTAACGCCTCCACTGATAGGATTATATTCAATAATCCGATCATGAAGGATGAGGCAGTACGCTGATGTATTGGGTGCGAAAGGAAAAGAATATTCAAATTCCAGACGAATATCAACTGGCCCGGTTTTCAAATACTCATTCTGCTTGGAACAATCGATTACAATCAATAGAGCATCGGTTAGAAATTTCTCTCTATTCAATAACGGCTCAGCTTCGTTTCCATAGTAAGACTCTTGAAAGTTCACGTACATGTTGTATAGTGTTGAATACTGATTGATGGCAATATCCAAATTCAAATTACCATATGGATAGCTCTCTGAGTTGAGGAAAAGCTTCACATCTCGGATACTGCAATGATCGAAATGGCTCGCATTGGCTGTCTGGATGTTTTTACGACTCGTTTGGAATCCAAGAATAACGTATCTTGGTTTCTCCAATTGAGATGATGTCTTCACGATCCAAACATGCTTCGAGGTTGCTGGAAGAAGAGGATACTCATGCAATTCCCATGTACGAAATCCCATTGTAATGGGTGTGTCTTTTGCGATGAAATTCAGCAGCTTCACCTTGCGCTCGTCCGACACTTTAACATAGGGGATCAACTACTCAATCTTTTGAAGGTTAATCTTCCATTTCTCCTCAGGGTTTTGTTGATTGACAGCCCTCTGAAGTACTGCACTGATGTCTGTTTTCGATCTCGTAATAATGAGTTCATGCTTTGCGTTCACAANGAAGACTTAATGGTATAGAGATATCGAAATATCCCGCATTATCAGTGATTGTCTCATTACTATCCATACTATCATTCTTGAGCCAACCAGCATTCTCCATCAAAAACTACTGGTTAGGACTCTGAGAAACATAATTTTTCATGAGACTCGTTAAACCCACATTTTTCGCTCGATCAATCTCCACACCATTGAGCTCATATCGCACTTCCTTAAAAAGATGACAGATAGCGTTACTCACGAGTTTTGTTCTCTGGGTTGGTGTTATTCCATTATCTTTGGTTAATCGACCATTAATGTGCAGATGACTCTTACTGGGTAATAAACATAAATCTTGATGTTGCACAGTAATTGAAATGACATCATTATTACCGTAGCTTGATGAAGCAAAGGGTTGATGGGTACGCATCTCATATTGAGAGACTGACTCATCGAAGAAGATAGATTTTTGAATCTTCAAGATGTCCTCCATAATATATTATTCTTTCCTTATCTGATTGGATTCACACTCGAGGTCTCAAATTTAAACTCTTGAGGAATTGAATACTCTCACGTGTTAACGGTTTGATGGGTCTTTGACCACTGCTAGTCCTCTGGGGGGATGACTCCCTTTTATAACTCTTCCCGATTATTATTATTTTATGGAGCGCTTTCCTCCAGCTTTCCGAACAGCATCTCGTGCAGCTTGAAGAGCTGATTTGATCGCATCTCCAGGACGCATCGATTGTTTCGCTGCTTTGATGATTGTTTTGAGAGCAACATACTTTTTTGCAGCAGTAGCACGTCCACATGATTTCTTCTTTTTCACTCGATTTTTCCTACGTTTACTAGTTTTTCCCCTCAATCTGTTCTTCAATCCAAATCCAAATCTAGTTTTAGCTTTCATAGCATTAGCTGCAGCCCAAGCTGCAGCTTTTTCACTCAAACCTGCGTCTTTTGACAATACACGTGTCCACGCTCGTTATGTCTTGCAGAAAGATTCTCTCGATTCTTTGAATATGCGATATCGTGTTCCTTACACGCGAGCTAACCTCTCTGACAGCTTCGTTCCTGGTCCACAATATTGATAACCGGGAATATGTAATTCGATAGGTAATTTGTTGATTATCTTATTGAAAAATCCTTTTCCACTCCTCTTACATCCTCTCACTATCATAGCTCATGCTCAACTGAGTGTGAATGGTATATAAACCCGCTATTTATATATTTTCATCTCAGTTGAACATGAGAAGTCATAAGTAATACTAATCAAAAATGAAGTTCGCGGAACAGGAAGTGAGATTACCAATTTTGAATTTCGATAAAGTAGTACAGAATGCGGATGATAAAATGAGAGAGAGACGTCATGGTGAATTACTTCCAAATACGGTTCGGGGAATTTTTTGTGGACCTTCGAACTGTGGTAAAACGAATGCATTATTGACGCTGATCACACATCCGAATGGTCTCAGATTCGAAAACGTGTATGTTTATTCAAAGTCTTTGAATCAACCGAAATATGAGTTTCTAAAAAAAGTTTTAGAAGCAACGAACACAATTGGATATTTTCCATTCAACGAGCATAAAGAAGTCATAAAACCGGAAGATGTGAATCCCAATTCCATCTTTATCTTCGATGATGTTCTGTGTGAAAAGCAAGATAATATGCGTGCTTTTTTTTGTGTGGGGCATCACCGAAATGTTGATTGCTTTTACCTTTGTCAAACATATACACGTATTCCAAAGCATCTCGTACGTGATAATGCAAATTTATTGATCTTATTCAAGCAGGATGATAACAATTTGCGACATATCTATGAAGATCATGTCAACACAGATGTGACTTACAATCAATTCAAAGACATTTGCTCCTCATGTTGGAATGTCGATAAATATAGCTTTTTAGTGATTGATAAAAATAGAGAGCTGAATGATGGTCGCTATAGAAGAGGATTCGATTGTTTTATAAATATACAATGCACATGATTTTCTGAAGCAGTCGCATCTAGAGCTTCACCATGACAAGTTCTATTTTGAATAAAGAGAAGCATGTGTTACAAAAAATCTCAGATGCAAGTGAAGCAATTCGTGAAAAGCATAAACTTATCAAATTGGGGAGAGAAGATGCAGAAAAAACTCTAAATGAAGTTTTCAAACCAGTGGTTACACCATTACAAAAACTAGTAGATCAAACCACATGCTGGAATTTGTAGGAGAGCAGAGAGATATAAGAAGTTCAAAGTTCCCGATTCAAGGAAACGCGTGGCGGAAACGGATGATTCTAATATTCCAACGAAGATCCAACGAATGAAGGAAACGGATGATTCAAATATTTCTGGAAAACCACCACCAGCAGAATCAGAGTTAGATAGAAATGTTTTCATGCCATCATCTTCCACCATGGAAACTGGAAATACTGATGATCAAGACGATTCCGATTTTGCGGGAGGTGAAGATATACATAATTTATCGCAAGAATATTTACAATTATTCAACACCCTAAGTGAACATGGAAAATTAGACATGAAAACAGGAGTCCGCAAGTATAAAGGTGATTGGGTGATCGGGATTACTCCAATTAAATTTGAACCGGAAACAATTGTGATTGGTCGTGAGAAATATAAACAAACTCCAGGACTTCTTGAAATATTATTTTTAAAAAACCCTAATGAGGAGAAAATTACAGATGCTGATAAGAGAACATTAACAAAAATCGTGAAAATGACCCATCTCGATAGGCAATATTTTGATCCAAAGAAAATATTGAAGCGACACAATACACAAAAGTTTGTGAATTTCATGATTCAATCTCCTCAAGGTAGAGGATTGTCAAACTAAATGATTGCAAAGAGGATACGTAATATCGATTATGTGTAGTGGGATGATCCAAATGAGTTGGTGGATCGACTCCGATTGTTGTATGCATCTCAAGCAGCTGGCAATAATAATCATAATAATGAAATAATTTCAATTATCGAGGAGTTGCGGGAGGCTGGATTAATATATTAGAAGTGAACACATCTTGGAAACATCAGTTACAAAATGAGCGTTGATGTGTTTGGACGACAGTTAAATTCTGCTGGAGCTGCACCCCGGAATATTCAAGGACCCCCAGGTCGAGGTTTCAAGCTTACTGCAGATGGACAATTCGATATGAAGAATAAACGATTGTGTAACATTGCCGATGCAATTGAAGATCAAGATGCCGTTTCAATGAAAATACTCAAAGAGGCGATTGAAAAGTTACAGATAAACTCACTACAAAAGCTCGTAACAGAGAAGTTTCAAGTCATTGAGACACTAGATGAGCGACTGAAAACATTGGAGAGCTCAGATATATATCATTATTCAATTGAATCGGCTAGAGATAGTAGTGTAACACCCACACCAGAATATTCAAATAGTGGAAAAAGAGTGAAACGTGTTAGGAGAAGTCTCAAAACTTTGAATGATGGTGAAAATCTTGAGAAAAAAAGAAAAGTTCAAGGCAGAAAAAGACCCTCTAGTTGAGGAACTCCACAGACCTGCACGTAGGAATTATCCCAGACATCGAGTAAATATACGAGGTCTCATTGAAACTTGGCAGGCAGATCTCGTTGACATGTCAGCATATACTAACGATATAAATGGATATGGATATAAATTTCTTCTCACAATTATCGACATTTTCTCCAAATTTGCGTGGGCAGTATCCATTAAATGATGATTGATTTCTCACTATATGCTCATGATCAAGGAGACAGGTCTTATAATCATCAAATGTGATCCTCCTGAGTGTAGCAGCTTTGACACCCTTAGCTTTCTTCTTAGCTTTATCATCATCCAACATCCTGAAGGCATATGTCTTGGCACGGAGACCTACAAATTCCACCATGATTCGTCCATTATTCTCATCCTTCATGAGACCTAATACTTTCTTATTTGGTAGCTGTATCCTATATTCATTATTCTGCTTATAGTCAGATGTATCAAACATGTGTATGTCTTCTTTTATAGACTCATAGATGTTTGGTACTCGAAACAAATGTAATAAACTATCTGTATCCGTATACATCAATTTCGCTGAATCACCAAATTTGGGTTTAACATATTTGTAATGGAAATCATACACGATTGTTTTTGATAGATCGAGAATCGTAAATCCAATGTAGATAGGTTTCTTGAAGTACACAGATGTTCGATTCATTTTAATAATAATCATATCATCATAAAATACCATACAGCTATGGAAATTGGGTTTGGCAATCAGTGCTTTTGCTCCATAACGACCACCCCAATGTGTGACGAGCTTAATATCTTTCTGTTTCCTAACATTTTCCATTGTTTTTCCAAATACAGCATTATTCATCAACTTATAAAAGCTTTTCTTCGAATTCATTCTTCGACTGTTGTCTTTTCATAGTATTCAGATCAATATACGACTTCAACCAGGGGTTCTGATTGAATTTCAGAACACGATGGATATGTTTCAATTTCATACCGAGAGTTGTGTATTGTTTCAAGTTCCGGTAATGTATCACATACTTTTTTTTTGGAGAAAAGTGTGGTAACTAATTTTGAGTGTTTACTCCCCGGAGGAATGAAATGCTCAGGACAAAGAGGAAAATCTTTATGTAGTTTATGCAGTTCTTTAGGGTATTCTAAATCAACCTCAACGATATATCTAACTGGAGAATCATCAGGAACATTTAGAATATTCACAGAAGTAGTATCAACCCATTCAAACGAATCACATGGTAAACTTAAACTCATAGTAGCTCCATACAAATTGTTTACATCATAATACATCAAATATGATGTTTCTAACGATTTATTGTAGAATTCTTCCCCCATGAAAGGATTATTGGCATGAGCATATCTATTTGCACATTGTGATACTCCACCTCTGATACCTTTCTCGATGAATAAAATCATTTCGGGATCGGTAAAAAGCTCTAAATTCACTCCTGTATATTTCAGCATAGCATCAAAGGCTAATCCAGGAGCTGTATTTTAATGCAAAGGATCTAATTCATAAGTAGAGAAGCAATTGTGACGAAAATTTTGAAAAATGTCAGCTATCAATAAGACATCAGTTTGTAGATAGAGATCTGAATACTCCCCCAACGTTTTAATATTGAATCGACTCCAAACATCATGAGTATGCTGATAATCTTCATCAGATATTTGTTCATCAGTTAATTTAGAGTAAAACTCTTCTTTCCTGGGCAACTCAGTTTCATTCAATTTACTAAAATCATCAATATATTCATAGGGAAATACCCCCTTTCTACACAATAGGTTGAATTTCATAGAATCTGGTTGATACTTTCTCGTTATTTCTTTATGATCATTATCAAGATAATTCGCCAATCTTTCAAAACTGCTAGCCATGAAACGGAACGAATCGATGAATCTTAAANTTTTTGGAGAAAAGTGTGGTAACTAATTTTGAGTGTTTACTCCCCGGAGGAATGAAATGCTCAGGACAAAGAGGAAAATCTTTATGTAGTTTATGCAGTTCTTTAGGGTATTCTAAATCAACCTCAACGATATATCTAACTGGAGAATCATCAGGAACATTTAGAATATTCACAGAAGTAGTATCAACCCATTCAAACGAATCACATGGTAAACTTAAACTCATAGTAGCTCCATACAAATTGTTTACATCATAATACATCAAATATGATGTTTCTAACGATTTATTGTAGAATTCTTCCCCCATGAAAGGATTATTGGCATGAGCATATCTATTTGCACATTGTGATACTCCACCTCTGATACCTTTCTCGATGAATAAAATCATTTCGGGATCGGTAAAAAGCTCTAAATTCACTCCTGTATATTTCAGCATAGCATCAAAGGCTAATCCAGGAGCTGTATTTTAATGCAAAGGATCTAATTCATAAGTAGAGAAGCAATTGTGACGAAAATTTTGAAAAATGTCAGCTATCAATAAGACATCAGTTTGTAGATAGAGATCTGAATACTCCCCCAACGTTTTAATATTGAATCGACTCCAAACATCATGAGTATGCTGATAATCTTCATCAGATATTTGTTCATCAGTTAATTTAGAGTAAAACTCTTCTTTCCTGGGCAACTCAGTTTCATTCAATTTACTAAAATCATCAATATATTCATAGGGAAATACCCCCTTTCTACACAATAGGTTGAATTTCATAGAATCTGGTTGATACTTTCTCGTTATTTCTTTATGATCATTATCAAGATAATTCGCCAATCTTTCAAAACTGCTAGCCATGAAACGGAACGAATCGATGAATCTTAAATTCACACAAGTTTCTGCAACATATTTCGTGAAAGAGATGTAACGTTCTTTATTCACTGGGAGAATTTTGATATCACCTTCAAACGATGTTGCAAAACTGCGAATGATGAAATGAGCGTCATAACCAGAGAGATTATGAAATACAACGGGAATAGTGTGAGAATCTTGATATGCCAAATTACACTTATTATGTGCTACACCACAATATTTTCCTGTTAAATGACTGTGATCATGCATCTTATCATTTCCATTGAAAGGTTTTCTGCATATATAACATCTTGTTGCAGATTGGAAATCATCCTTCTGCTGAGTTGATAATTCTTCCATCTTCAAATTACTTTTCAAACATGTATGTAGTTTATGTGCTAAAAACTTCATCTCCGCTGAAAACCATTGGATGCAATCAGATCCTCGGTATGTTTTGAATTCAGATAATGAGTCATCAAAAGCACATTTCACATAGAATGCAAAACTATGCGGAATATGATGATCATTCTCTGTTCATGCATTCCAAGTCGACATAAACGACAAATGGAACGATTTCTGCGTGTTTAAAATTTCTGAAGTTTAGTATTTGATCTTTCTCTTCAGGTAAAATCATCCGCACTTTATTTAAATTTATGCAATCTTCCTTGTGTTTTTCGAATGAATTCTGATGTCTGAAATGACAGAGACATCGATCACATACCCATGTGAAGCATTTACTTTTTGATAGTTGATGATCAACTAATCGTGATAAATTTCGAATCCATGTGAAATGGAATATTGATTCATCAGATTCTCTCAAATTGCTCTCGATCATTAATAAATGAATTGTTTCTCGCGTTGTCACTTTCTTACTCAAGTATACAGGAACAACGCTGTTGCTACGACCAGGCTGCTCTATGCTATAAATATTAATTCTCAGATCGTTCATTTCCTCAAATTTGGGGACACCTTTGAGCGTCATTGGAAATTTGACTCCTTCATATTTGAGTATGTTACGAAAATCAGGATATGAACTCGGTCGATCTACATGGGTATTTGTTGGATAGAGAGCGGACATAACTGCCCACAAGAAACAAAACTGATCACTATTTTTAACATTAACAACAGCTTTTTTAGCTTGAATATCTTTCGGTAATTCGATGAATGTTGAGTCTCCATTGCCTTTCAGAGGCTCATATTTATTGATGTTGATCACGAGATTAATGATTTCACTCAATGTCCAACCTGAACCAGTTTCTTGGAAATCTTCTAGCTTTGTGTTGAGATCACTAATAACAAATTGATTGAACCAATCATTCAAATCTGTTGTAGGGAAAATCACTTCGTTTTTCGTTGTGAAATGTTTCGTTTCTTCTTGAATTTCCTCTGATTTCATGATTGTAAATTTGCATGATAGCACACAATTCACTCTCACATTACTATCATTATTTAGAACATTCGTTAGATGAGTAACAACTATCGTTCGACAATCTCGAAAGAATGATTTAATATCTTTGTGAATTAAATTGATCACGGCTCCCGTTTTAATTCGATTCTTGAATGTAGATTGTAGATTTTTCCATTGTACTCGATTGGAAATCTTTTCCGATGATCTTTTTCTCTTCATTCCACCTCCATATTTGATGTTATATTTTAAAACTTCATCGTAATATAATAATTCTGAGATTGTTGCTTGTATCCCACTCCTCTCTCCACTGGATTTCACATTCTTGAGATATTTATTCAACAATTTAATATTTTTCTGTATGGAATTCCGTAGCTTCACTATCTGATCAGGTGGAGCATGAAGAAGCAAATTACATGCTTCTCTCAGTACTCGTAATAATTTTTTCCTCTGTTCATCCATCATGAGGGATGTGATGAATGCTGACTGATGGTTCAAACTACTTCCAACCTTTATATACCCTGAGCGATGACTCATTTGTTGATCAAAAGTTATTATGATTATAATTGTCTCAGATTTCACTTCTAGAGAATTCCAGAATATGCTGTGGGTAACTTGAAAAGACTCTAGATGATTCTGAACTCTTTTTAGAGTAATGATGTCATCATCTTGATAAGGGTTGGCTATATAAACCAAGAGACAGTTCAATCAACAATCCCACAGTTCTTCATGGAGAAACCAAGATACGTTATTCTTGGATTCCAAACGAGTCGTAAAAACATCCAGACAGCCAATGCGAGCCATTTCGATCATTGCAGTATCCGAGATGTGAAGCTTTTCCTCAACTCAGAGAGCTATCCATATGGTAATTTGAATTTGGATATTGCCATCAATCAGTATTCAACACTATACAACATGTACGTGAACTTTCAAGAGTCTTACTATGGAAACGAAGCTGAGCCGTTATTGAATAGAGGGAAATTTCTAACCGATGCTCTATTGATTGTAATCGATTGTTCCAAGCAGAATGAGTATTTGAAAACCGGGCCAGTTGATATTCGTCTGGAATTTGAATATTCTTTTCCTTTCGCACCCAATACATCAGCGTACTGCCTCATCCTTCATGATCGGATTATTGAATATAATCCTATCAGTGGAGGCGTTAAGAAACTAATGTAAATGTAGGATGTAATAAATAAATCAAATAATCATGTATGTTAAAAGATCAATATATATATTTTTTTTATTAAAAAAAATCCTTGGTTTTGTTGTTGTACACACACCTTCTTCCCATTAACATTACAATTAGAATAATAATGAAAATAACTTAGAACTATGTGAAACGAGTTTCAAAAACACTGCCTATGTTGTTTCGATAAGATAGGGTTCAATATTTTTTCATATGAACTTATTCGACGTTTGAAACGATCATGATCTCGAGCGAACTCTTCCCATGGACCTCGACGAGCAGAACGATATGCATAATCCCAATAAACCATCAAATGATCTCGTGGTTGTAATTGAAACCTAATCTCCTAGTTTTCTTTTCTTGTTGATCTGCAGAGTTATTCCTCACAGGTTCCATCGTTCAGATCAAATCAGCAGGTTGGTGGCCATGAGAAACGAAGAATATATCATACTCCAAACCCAGGAGTTCAATTGAGAATCGCAAATGTTCGAAATTTGCTTTGATGGTCTGCAGAGATTGAGATAACTTCTCGCAAGGATAAAACTATGATAGCTCTCTACGTTTGAACTTGGAGCACAGAGCTGTGAAGGTTTTACGAATTCTACAGATGAATCCTGTCAATGGTGGAATTGGTTCAGCTGGAGCATGAATCAGTAGTTGCTCCACAACCTCATTAACATTGAGGCAATATGGTGGAACTGCGTTCAACCATTGAATCTCATCGATACTCGCTGCCTCTGATTCCTCCTCTGTGTTGGTGATCTTGTCTCTCAGCTCCTCGCAGAATTTCTTTAATTTCCCCAAATTGTTGATACTCTCGATTATGTTGGATAAGTCCTCACCTCGAGTAGGACACTGAGAACAATTGGTTCTTCTCCCAGCATTAAGCTCAGCTTTCAAGACTTCATAATTATCTCACAAACAATGCAAGTCAGTCACAAGGTATCTTCCAAATTTATGGAAACTTTCATCGAAATGTTCACGGATGATCACTTCATCTGTACTGTATGCTCCATTACTTTTCTTATTTAAATGATTATGATAACACATTGCCACTCATTCTATCACTGTACGTTGTGAGGTTTAACTGACAGAACTGTGACTCGAATTGAATGTGGACTGTGCAGATGGTATGCGTTATATAGGGATCCCCCACCCTGATGGTAGCTTATGACTCATCTCAGAATATTTGAGAGCCCTGGAGAATGTTCGAGATCAATCGAGAAAGAAATAATTGATATCTTCCTCCTATTACATGATGATTCATCATGGTATTATATTTCATGCAAGTTCCAACAGGAATCAGGAGATACCCCCACCATGCGCGAGTTGATGAGCCATCAATGACTCACTAATGCTGGTGGTGCCACCTGGTGGTGGTTGAGTGAATGATTGTTTGAAAAATTCACAAGACTGTTTGAAACTTCTTTAAAACATTTTGAAAAGATTTGAAACTTGTTTGAAACATTTTGAAAACACTTGAAACATTTTTGAAACATTTTCGAAACTTTTTTGAAAACATTTGAAACATGTTTGAAACCTATTGGAAACATTTGAAACATGTTTGAAACATATTCAAAGCATATTATATCCTATATAGCGAACAAGAATAACGACTTATCCCCACTACATATTCCATCAAGCACAAGTCTCATCAGGAATTATGAGATATCCCCACCCCGCATAACAATGAGTCATCCCCAGATATTCATGATGACATCATCCTTCGAGAACATTCCCCCGACCGTGCTGCCACCTGGTTCTCGAATGTTCAGGATGACATCATCCTTCGAGAACATTCCCCCCGACCGTGCTGCCACCTGGTTCTCGAATGTTCAGGATGACGTCATCCTTCGAGAACATTCTCCCCGACCGTGCTGCCACCTGGTTCTCGAATATTCAGGATGACGTCATCCATCGAGAACATTCTCCCCCGACCGTGCTGCCACCTGGTGGCATAGTTTTGGTCCAGAAGCCGCCTAGCCTAACTACTTGTGTTTATGGTGTGTTTATGCCGTTTAATCTGGGCCGAATTGGACGTATTACTCATTGGACGAAATGAGTTTTAGACCTAGTGATTTTTGGACGAAATGTATTTTTGGACGAAGTGATTTTGGACGAAATGTCATTGGACAAATTCTTTTTGGACCAAATGACCGCTATCCTAAAAAAATCTATTCAACTTTTTCTATAGAATAATTGTTGACAAATGCCACAGTGGAGTTGCATAATCTTCAATACAATGGGCGTAAAAAAACAACGGAATTATTGAATCAAATTTTAGCAGAACTCGCTCTTGACGATATTTTATTCTTCCGATTAGTGAACACTTGAACTGTTGACACAATCAAAATGTTCATCAGATTCAGGCTATCCAAAGCTTTTAGTACTGCATTTATTTTCCAATTAGCGATTGAAGTGATGGAAAATGGAGTCTGGCGGCGCTTTACTCATTAATATACGATCAAGGAAATGACACAGGAACCAGTGAATGAATGAGGAAAATCAATTTTCAACATATGTGTGTATGTCTGTATATTAGGATGGCTCAAACGTTGAAAAAATTGAATTTCGTTTCTTTTTATTCTGAATATGGTAAGGAAAATAATGATGAACCCATAGGAATTTTTTCAAATTTTTAAAATTATTTTTGTACTGGCGCATAGCAGTTCAATTTGCTATGCACTTTTACAGGTTTTCACAGAGAGAATGTGATAATGATTTTTTTAATACTCAATTAGTCAATTTATCGCTATCACCTTTTGTAGACGTTCTGAAAGGGAGGTAAGAAATACATAAAAAAGATTTTCTCTGCAAAATAGCTATTTGTTATTGAAATAAAAATCCGGATTTATGCGAAATTTAGAGATCTTCAGACGCCTCTACGAGCCCTACGGAGCGTCCATTATTCGCCTAGATTTGATAGAATGATCAATAAACTATTTGACAATCGTTTGGGAAGGAAAAAAAATTACAATAAATCCAATGCCGAGTAAAATGCGAAAAAAACTTGATCAATTTTCGTCCAAGGACAGGTGTCCGGCTTATCCGGTGCTTTCACGGCGGTCGTATAAACTGACATTGAACCCAGGCAAAAAAATTGTACCTGAGGTACTGACCCTTTTAAGGAAGGGACCGACCTTTCAACGCGCGCGTCTGCTGACTGTACATGTTTTTATTTTTTACATAAAAATGTTATAGTTACAAATTTTTTTATTTCAAAATTTACATGGTTGAATCGGTCAATTTACAGCAATTTCAACAAAATTTGAATAGAAGAAATAGCTTAATTCTAAACAGTTCCATGCCATTAATATAATTTTCATGTATCGTTGATATTTAATACTATTAATATTAGTTTCCAATGGTTTTTTTTTGCTTCCGAATGGAACAATTGTAATCGTGCTGTTTTCACATTTTCTAATTTTGATTGGAAATGATATAGAATGGTCTGAAACGTAAAAATACGAAGTTTGGCGACCATGTCTGTCGGTGACAATGTCCAACTTTTCGGTGGTCAATTTTTGGAAAATTGAGTAATTACCTGGCTAAACTTATTCCAAAAAATCTGAAATTTTGTCAGATTATAGACCTTAACAAGGACTAACTCTGTGCAAATGCTCAGCCCGATTAATCAAATAGTTTTTGAGAAAAAGCTATTCGTTTTTAAATCGTTTATCGCTAATATTTTCGGAGCTAGTCAACCGATTTCAATTTTTTTTTCAAAATATTCGTTTCGATGCCNTGCTCAGCCCGATTAATCAAATAGTTTTTGAGAAAAAGCTATTCGTTTTTAAATCGTTTATCGCTAATATTTTCGGAGCTAGTCAACCGATTTCAATTTTTTTTTCAAAATATTCGTTTCGATGCCTTCTGTCCGAATCAATCAACACACACTTGTTCACATACACCCGTTCATACAAAGTTTTCGAGATATTTCCGTTTTTCTGTTTTCTCATAAAAATCCTTGTAATTACTCTAGCTTGTACAAAAATTGAGATATCAACTTGAAATTTGGACAAAATCTTCCTCTCATAATAACAATACTTCCTATTGAAAATGAGCTCAATTGCATGAGTAGTTTCCGAGATATTTGACTTTCTCTGAAAACCTTTTATGTGCAATATGTTAAAAACTACGCGACCGATTTCAATTTTTTTTTCAAAATATTTGCTTCGATGCCTTCTATTAGAATCAATCAAAACATATACGGCCGTTCATACAAAGTTTTCGAGATATTTCCGTTTTTCCGGTTTTTTCATAAAAATCCTTGTAATCACTCTAACTTGTGCAAAAATTGAGATACCAACTTGAAATTAGGAGAGAATCTTCCTCTCATGATAACAATCCTTCCTATTGAAAATAAGCTGAATCGCATGGGTAACTTCCGAGATATTCGACTTTCTCTGAAAACCTTTTATGTGTAATAGCTTAAAAACTACGCAGCCGATTTCAATTTTTTTTTCTCAAAATATTTGTTTCGATGCCTTTTATCCGAATCAATCAAAACATATATACCCGTTCATACAAAGTTTTTGAGATATTTCCGTTTGTCTGTTTTTTCATCAGGAGGCAGGTATTTCCACTGACATTGTTGATATCTAATCTGAGCAGGTTTGGAGTTTCCATTTTTTTCTTTCTTTAATAGAATTACTACAGATCCATTCGGAAGCTTACTACCAATGGAATTGGTAGAAATGGAAGAATGAAAAAGAGTTATAACACATAAAGTAACGGTCAGATGGCTTCGGCCAAAAAAGCTCGAACCCCTGCTTGTTTTAAATAGCATTCTATTGGAATGCAACAAGAGGCATCAAATTTAAAGGTATTCGTTCATTATCCGAAAAAAATACTTTCAATTTAACTTCAATTCTCCTCTATATAGTGAAAAATTCATAAAATTACACATAACAACAAAAATGCAATAGAAATTGTAAAGCACTTATAATAGATAGATGATATTTCCCCAAAAATTAAATCAAATTATTCGAACTCTTGTTACCTAATGAATCATCATGGGAATTAAATATGTTAAGCGCTGTTCAGAGGCTCTTTTGATGAGCTTTTNGTCAGATTATAGACCTTAACAAGGACTAACTCTGTGCAAATGCTCAGCCCGATTAATCAAATAGTTTTTGAGAAAAAGCTATTCGTTTTTAAATCGTTTATCGCTAATATTTTCGGAGCTAGTCAACCGATTTCAATTTTTTTTTCAAAATATTCGTTTCGATGCCTTCTGTCCGAATCAATCAACACACACTTGTTCACATACACCCGTTCATACAAAGTTTTCGAGATATTTCCGTTTTTCTGTTTTCTCATAAAAATCCTTGTAATTACTCTAGCTTGTACAAAAATTGAGATATCAACTTGAAATTTGGACAAAATCTTCCTCTCATAATAACAATACTTCCTATTGAAAATGAGCTCAATTGCATGAGTAGTTTCCGAGATATTTGACTTTCTCTGAAAACCTTTTATGTGCAATATGTTAAAAACTACGCGACCGATTTCAATTTTTTTTTCAAAATATTTGCTTCGATGCCTTCTATTAGAATCAATCAAAACATATACGGCCGTTCATACAAAGTTTTCGAGATATTTCCGTTTTTCCGGTTTTTTCATAAAAATCCTTGTAATCACTCTAACTTGTGCAAAAATTGAGATACCAACTTGAAATTAGGAGAGAATCTTCCTCTCATGATAACAATCCTTCCTATTGAAAATAAGCTGAATCGCATGGGTAACTTCCGAGATATTCGACTTTCTCTGAAAACCTTTTATGTGTAATAGCTTAAAAACTACGCAGCCGATTTCAATTTTTTTTTCTCAAAATATTTGTTTCGATGCCTTTTATCCGAATCAATCAAAACATATATACCCGTTCATACAAAGTTTTTGAGATATTTCCGTTTGTCTGTTTTTTCATCAGGAGGCAGGTATTTCCACTGACATTGTTGATATCTAATCTGAGCAGGTTTGGAGTTTCCATTTTTTTCTTTCTTTAATAGAATTACTACAGATCCATTCGGAAGCTTACTACCAATGGAATTGGTAGAAATGGAAGAATGAAAAAGAGTTATAACACATAAAGTAACGGTCAGATGGCTTCGGCCAAAAAAGCTCGAACCCCTGCTTGTTTTAAATAGCATTCTATTGGAATGCAACAAGAGGCATCAAATTTAAAGGTATTCGTTCATTATCCGAAAAAAATACTTTCAATTTAACTTCAATTCTCCTCTATATAGTGAAAAATTCATAAAATTACACATAACAACAAAAATGCAATAGAAATTGTAAAGCACTTATAATAGATAGATGATATTTCCCCAAAAATTAAATCAAATTATTCGAACTCTTGTTACCTAATGAATCATCATGGGAATTAAATATGTTAAGCGCTGTTCAGAGGCTCTTTTGATGAGCTTTTCAATGAGTATCGAATATGTATAGTTAATTGAGAACAGAATCTCGGAGAAAAATTTCAATAGCGAAGTGGTCAACCGGCCCAAGTTTACTTAGATTCCTGTTGAGTTTTCATACAATAATCTCGAAATCTCTTGGATATATTGAAGTTTTTATAATAACCTTTTTTGTAGAGCGGAGCAAGGTCTAAAAGAAAGATGTTTACGAAAATTACGTGATTTCCTTTAGATTTCGAGATATTGTTCAAAAACTTGAAGTATACTTTTTCAGGTAGTTCTCTAATGAAAACTGTAATTCCTTCCTGGTGTAGCCAGATGTCAATGCCCGCAATTTCCTGACCACGAGCATTGCATCTTGTTTAGAGTTTTCATCTTTCGTGAGCAAATACAATGATTTGCTCACGAGAGATACGCTTCTCTCAGCTACGTCGTTCGTCACTAGGAGAGATCTCGCAGTTTTTGAAGCATTCCCATAATCTTCTCTTTCTCCCCACTTCATTGGATCGATATCCAAAAAAGTATGGTCTAGATTCAAGATTTTCAAGAATTTAATTGTGTTTTGCGTCACAAATGGATCTAGACACAACTCTTAGTTGAATTTTCGACCCTTAACTCCTGATTTTCTCCTCTTCGGATCATCTTGAAATGGGGAGCGAGATTTGATAGCATCGCACATTCTTCTTTTCATATCTATATTGACATTGTCGTCGAAGAATGCAAAAGCGATGAGNACAATGATTTGCTCACGAGAGATACGCTTCTCTCAGCTACGTCGTTCGTCACTAGGAGAGATCTCGCAGTTTTTGAAGCATTCCCATAATCTTCTCTTTCTCCCCACTTCATTGGATCGATATCCAAAAAAGTATGGTCTAGATTCAAGATTTTCAAGAATTTAATTGTGTTTTGCGTCACAAATGGATCTAGACACAACTCTTAGTTGAATTTTCGACCCTTAACTCCTGATTTTCTCCTCTTCGGATCATCTTGAAATGGGGAGCGAGATTTGATAGCATCGCACATTCTTCTTTTCATATCTATATTGACATTGTCGTCGAAGAATGCAAAAGCGATGAGTTCTTCTGATAAGTACCAGAGATGTTTTGCAAATTTTCTCAAATACAGCATCATAAACTTCTGACAATGCTGAATTATCCGTAGTCAACTTTTTCAATAATTGCAAGTCATTGTTGGGAGCTTCAATTGCATTACAAGATGGGAACCAGTTCTTCTGGTACAGAAGAACAATAAAAATACAAATTTTCCTCAAACCTGATGTCTCACGGGACGTCAATCGAAATTGGTCTCTGAATAGAAAATTTTTTAGCGAATAAATCGCTTTCGCCATCCACTTCGGATGATGAATGGGGCCAAGAGCTCTGAAGCGATTACCATCCGGTAGATTTCCACGCAAGAATATGATAACGAGTTCCAGAAACTCTTTGTAGTCCTTCCGGTTGTTGTTGATCTATGGAGTGATAAATGAAGGAAAAATTGAGTTTCGTAATTTAATAAGGTAAAGAAAAATGATTTTTCCATAATAAATTCCATCGAATCCTTTGCCACCTACCTCGAATTGGGAATATGCGAAAGCAAGAGCATCTTTCGCCTCATCCTCAATTGCGGCTTAGACATCAGTATCTCGCACTTCTGGAGAAAAATTACTTTTTTCGATGTCCATCCACTGCCCTTGGAATCTCTTAAAAATGGGAATTTCTGGCCCAGAAGATGGCCCTATCGAAATTTCAAAGGCACATTTGAGGAGTAACTCGAAAATATGATGCCGGCACGCAAGATATAGAAGATGTCTTCCCAATAACTTCTCCAGTAAAACACAGGCGCCATTTGTGCTGCCTGTGTTGCTGGAAGTGGTATCAAATACCATGGCACAGACTTCATTGATAAGTCCCCATTCGTCCAGGCATGTAAAGACGGCATTTGCCTGCTCTTTACCACTTCCTCGGTCCAGCTTCGGCACTCCTAACAATTCGTCTCCTTCGATACCCGATACAAGAATGGGGAGTCGGTCATGGCCCGGAAGTTAGCAGATGCTCTTCAGCAGATGCATTGGTACGGCCCTGGAGTCGGGCGCCTAATGTACTGTATCTAACTAGATCTTTGTGGAATTATCTCGAGTTGTATCACACGTAGTAGGTTTGCGCAATACGGATACTTCTGTATAAATTACTATCCTTGTTGGAACAATGAACGTCAACTCAAATTCACCCTTAATAACTTCCTCAATCCTCCTTCAATTCACCCCTCAAATTTCAAGTTTCCACCCCCGATCCAAGGGTCGAAATCCCCACTCTAACCTCCCTTAAAAATGAACGTCAACTCAAATCCACCCGCAATACCTTCCTCGACCCGCCTTCAATTCATCCCTCAAATTTCAAGTTTCTACCCCCGATACAAGGGTCGAAATCCCCACTCTTACCTCCCTAAAAAATGAAGGTCAACTCAAATTCCCCCCTAATACCTTCTTCAACCCTCCTTAAATTCACCCCTCAAATTTCAAGTTTCTACCCCCGATACAAGGGTCGAAATCCCCACTCTTACCTCCCTAAAAAATGAAGGTCAACTCAAATTCCCCCCTAATACCTTCTTCAACCCTCCTTAAATTCACCCCTCAAATTTCAAGTTTCTACCCCCGATACAAGGGTCGAAATCCCCACTCTTACCTCCCTAAAAAATGAAGGTCAACTCAAATTCCCCCCTAATACCTTCTTCAACCCTCCTTAAATTCACCCCTCAAATTTCAAGTTTCTACCCCCGATACAAGGGTCGAAATCCCCACTCTTACCTCCCTAAAAAATGAAGGTCAACTCAAATTCCCCCCTAATACCTTCTTCAACCCTCCTTAAATTCACCCCTCAAATTTCAAGTTTCCACCCCCGATAAAAGGGTCAAAATCGCCAATTCATCCCCCTTAAAAAAAGAACGTCAACTCAAATTCACTCTTAATACCTTTCTCAACCCTCCTTTAATTCACCCCTCAAATTTCAAGCTTTCACCCCCGATACAAGGGTCGAAATCCCCACTTCATCCCCTTTCAAAAATGTACGTCAACTCAAATTCACCCTTAATACCTTCCTCATCCCTCCTTCAATTCACCCCTCAAATTTCAAATTTCCACCCCCGATACAAGGGTCGAAGTCCCCACTCTAACCTCCGTAAAAAATGAACGTAAACTCAAATCCACCCGCAATACCTTCCTCGACCCTCCCCCAATATACCCCTCAAATTTCAAACCCCCACCCCCGATACAAGGGTTGAAATCCCCACTCTTACCTCCCTAAAAAATGAACGTCAACTCAAATTCGACAACTCAAATTCGATTTCGACCCTTGTATCGGGGGTGAAAACTTGAAATTTGAGGGGTGAATTGAAGGAGGGTTGAGGAAAGTATTAAGGATGAATTTGAGTTGACGTTCATTTTTTAAGGGGAATGAAGTGGGGATTTTGACCCTTGTATCAGGGGTGCAAACTTGAAATTTGAGGGGTGAATTGAAGAACGGTTGAAGAAGGTATTAGGGGGGAATTTAAGTTGACGATCATTTTAGGGAGGTAAGAGTGGGGATTTCAACCCTTGTATCGGGGGTGGGGGCTTGAAATTTGAGGGGTATATTGGGGGAGGGTCGAGGAAGGTATTGAGAGTGGATTTGAGTTGATGTTCACTTTTTAAGGAGGTTAGAGTGGGGATTTTGACCTATGTGCCGGGGGTGAGAACTTGAAATTTGAGGGGTGAATTGAAGGAGGGTTGAGGAAGGTGTCAAAAGTGAATTTGAATTGACGTTCATTGTTCCAACAATGATAGTAATTTATACAGAAGTATCAGTATTGCGCAAACCTACTACGTGTGATACAACTCGTGATAATCCCACAAGTATCTAGTTGGATACAGTACATTAGGCGCCCGACTCCCGGGCCGTACCAATGCATCTGCTGAAGAGCATCTGGTAACTTCCGTGCCATTACAAGAATGGGGAGTCGGTCGACTTTGTTGAATTTGTTGTCTATGGCTGGTAGTAGTTTACCATCCCAATGAACGGTCGTGAAACTAGGGGAGCTATTTTTTATTTCGTCTTTTATGGCGTCACTCAGAGATTTACGTTGGTTCCGTCTATTCCTACGGACCGTTTCGCGACTTAGATGAACGTCTTCCAGAGTGACGCCAGCTGACATGAGGGCAGACGCTAGAATCCGTGCAGCCATGCGGTCGCTGACTTTGGCTCGATCCAACACAGCAGTAAGATCCGGAGTCAGGATCTTCATTTTCTTTGCCTTGCTGGGCTGCATGAACGAGCGGAAATCTCCATCAGCTTCTTCTTCATCTTCAAAGTACAGAAACAGCTCATCGAGATTTTCCTCATCACCCCATTGATAATTGCTGTAATTCGCAAGAATCCCGCTAGACACGTCTGCAAAATAATGAGAATTCATTCGTGAAAATTGGGGAAATTCATGAGTTAATATCTCGAAAACGTTGGAGAATAGCAAAATTTTTGTTAAGACCATGTTTGAAACGTAACTCAACCTCTCCAAGACCAAGGTCGATCAGCTCGGCCAATTACGAAAATCATCGGCTTTTTCCGTGTCAACGCTCAGGTCTAGTAGAGTCACCGTAAATCAGTGTTGCCAATTTGGTGATTTTGTCACCAGATCTGGTGTGGCATCACGGCAAAATATCAGTCTCAAAATATCACACCGCAAAATATCACATGAAAAAATATCACATGGATAAATATCATAACATGAAAATATCATTTGTGATAAATATCACTTTTTAAAATATCATATCATATCATGTAATTTTTAAATTTTCAATAATATTAATCAATTTTTTAAATTTTCAATATATTCAATGATATTTCAATGGTTTTTCTTGATTTTTCGTCGCGTGTGTGAACACGGCCGTGTAATTCTTTCTTTCTCCGATAATTCATTACAACAATATGGCTATTTAATTCCATTTTCGGTATGTAAACACTGCTGGGTTTTTCCCTCTCCTTATAAATCAATATATTGATTTTCTGTTTGGGTTTAGGAGAAATTGTTTGATTTGTTTTCAATTCATGTACACTCGTAATTTTTTTTTTTAATTTGTTTATGATTTTTTATTTGTTTATTTGTTTATGATTTTGGCTTGTGATATTTTTTGTGTGTGATATTTTGATTTGTGATATTTTTTACCGGTGATATTTTGCCGTGGAGCCCTGGTGTTTCGGGAGTGGGGTCTAGCGATAATACTCCGGTTGTCTACCAGTGACGAATCTAGAGAATTTCAAACTTCAACCGGAGACTAAGGTCACTAAGATGAATCAAAATAAAAACACTGAAATTTCTGGGTTCTGTTCTATTTTTTTGTCAATATTTTACATTTTTTGTGTTACTCCTCACTCATGTATGTCTATAGGATTAATCAGGGGCCCTGCCTGTCATCTTCCTTTGCAGGAACGAGTTCTTCATCAGAGACTGTAATAATGACAGTATTGAAAAGATAAAAATACAAATGAAAATACGTATTCTATGACTCAATGATGACAAAAATGATGAAAGTCGGACAGAATAAAACGACATACTTCGAGTGTCGACGAACATAGAATAATCCGATCCTCGGAATGTTCGAATGTGTCCATCTTCAGTTAATACAGGTTTAAAATATTTCAAGTACGACATAATTGCGTAATTAATGCGTATATTGATTCAGTGGTTTTCCTTAGAAATTTTGAAATGTAATTACAGCTTGGACTTGGGTAGGTTTCAAACTGAAATAAATGCCTGAGTAAACGATAATAACTAAGATGGATGACTGAGTAAGGAGAAACGTACTGCAGGCGCGTTCAGAGGAGAAAGTTTAATCACAAGATCATTGGCTGCATTTCATGAGAGCGTAGGCAATAGCCAATAAAAATGACGCTTTAGAATTTCGACAGTCGCCACTTGGAAAGTCAGCTTGAAGTCTCTACGATGCAATTCATCCCTGTGATGGCAACAGTGAAACGTGTCGTTGCTCGTATCTTTTTGTGACTCCCAGTCAACTCATCTGTGTTCGTTCATCATATCCCACCATAAATTCGAGTTTCAATTTTTAATAATGATTGAATAAAAATTTGGAAAATTACCTTTACAATGAAGCTGCAATATGTCCGAAAATTCAGATCAGAGTGGGTCAAAGAGCTTCCATGGGTTAAACCTGTCGCCAATGGTAAAACAAAGAGTTTATGTTTGGTGCGCGAGTCATCTCAATTCAAGGCTGGCTGACTTGAGAAAACACGGAAAAACTGCTGCACACTGTAGAGCAAAAGATTCATTCGACGCGAATCGTCAAGGAAAAATCAAGATAATTGATAAATCTAAGGATGTGGAGAGGAAAAAAGAAATTGAGGGATCATTAGCACTGTATATTGCCATGCACAGTAACATGAATGTTGTCGATCATTTAACTGACTTGTCCTCGTCGAAAATTCTGGATTCCAGAGAAACAATGCAGTTACATCGAACCAAATGCACTGAGGTGATCAAAAATGTTTTATCTCCCCACTTCCAACGTGCTTTGCGTGCTGATATTGGTGACGGTAAATACAGTCTCATCCTGGATGAATCAACAGATGTCTCGGTGATTAAGCAGTTAGGAATTGCAATTAGGTCCGTGACCGATGATTTTCAAACTCTTTTCTCCCGGTTAATATCATTATATTTGTTGTATTCGTTTTTCAGTTAAAACGGACTGTTAATAAATTTAATTTCCATTCCACAGATATTACAGTCACGAGAAAGGGAAGATAGTTTCGACATTCTTACAACTTCTTGAGCTGGATGAGGGCACTGCGAGTGCGATTGTTGAAGGGATCGAGAAGGTGATTGAGGAATTCGGTTTACAAATGAAAAATCTTATTGGAATCGGGACAGATAATGCCTCTGTGATGGTCGGTATTAACAAGGGAGTTCACGCAATATACTCAGAGATAAACACAACTTGCCAGGCTTAGTATTATTAAGGTGTGTGTGTCATTCACTCCAACTCGCAGTGTCAGCAGCAACGAAAGACACTCTGCCGAGGAATTTAGAATTTATGATTAAAGAAACCTATAATTGGTTTAGCCACTCCTCTTTACGTCAAAAAGCCTATGCAGACCTGTACAAATTGATAAATGATAATAAAGCTCCTCTGAAGATACTCCCTCTCAGCGAAACTCGTTGGCTGGCAATTGAAAGAGCTCTAGAACGTATCCTCAGTCAGTGGCTGGAGCTACAAACTCATTTTGAAATAGTGAGGAGGAAGGATGCATGTTATACTGCTGAGATGCTTTATGCTAATTATAAGGATCCTGCGAACAGAGTCTATTTGACGTACGTGTACGAAATAGTAGAAGAAGTTCAAAAAACTAATAAAATTTTTGAGGCTGAATTAGCAGATCCGCTGGGGTTCTGGACAGTCTCCAGCAGTTGATTCGAACGATATCTAATAAAGTTCTTATTCCATCAGCAAAAATTAACATCTTGACAGATGATATCAGCAAGCACCTGGACCCAAATCCTTACCTAGGATATTCGTTTGAAAAATCATTTCGAGAACTTCAATGTAACTCACAAACGAAGAAAGTAATTAGAGAACGATGTGTTGATTTCACGCTAAAACTGCTCACTCAGCTACAAAATCGACTTCCATCTAATCTGATCTTACTAGAGAAGATGAAGCTCCTGCATCCTAGTGAAGCTACAAAAAATCGACTTCACAAGTTATCAATTCTCGATTTGATTAAAGAATTTATGTTCGATGACAAGGTTATTTCTAAAATTGAATCTCAATGGTACAACTTGAACAATGGTGATGGAGAATGAAAAAATGTTAAGACATCAGAAGAATTCTGGACTGAAGTAGCGGCTCACAAAGATGCATGCAATGCAAATCCTTATCAGGAACTCGTCGACTTTGCTTTAAGCTTATTAAGTTTGCCAGTGTCTAATGCAGAGATTGAACGTGTGTTCAGTCAAATGAATATTATAAAATCCAAATTACGCAATCGTTTGCAAACCAGCACTGTGAATGCGATCCTCAACATTCGTTATGGTCTGAAATGAGCCAGCAAGTGCTGTCATGACTATCAGCTCCCCAGAGAAGTCTTGAAGGACATTGGAACATTAAAAGCATACAAAAAGGATGTTCCAAAAGTTAATAAGGATAGACAGGGCGAGACCGAGGACGAGAGTCAAAAAACGGGGATATTGCTGATATGTTGACGGAAATGAATAATTTCTACCTTTAAATATTTATTTTCATGATTAGATTTACTCAAAAATATGGGATGTTACTTGAGTTTATAGATAATTTATGCGTAAATCATTGAAAGCTATCTATTCATGTAATGAAATCACAAAATAAATGAAATTAATCATAAAAAGTCGAAGATTTTCACTATTTGAAACAAAAAAAAAATCTAGTGACTTTAGTGTCGAAAATGTAGATTTTTCCACCTGACCTGGTGACGAGCCGAGCTCCCTAGTTGGCAATACTGCCAAATCAACGCGAGTCAGTTGTTACGTTCCAAGCTGGTTCTCCGTTGAACAGATGGCAGGTCCAATGCCCGTGGAGCGCTAAAGCACTCTGCTCCACAAGTGCGGGAATTTTCGAATAAAAATAATTGAACACGAACACCAATTTAATTAGATAATCCAATCGAAACGTTTATATTTACTTTTCAAAACTTAGAAGATATTTTACAACACTTTGGGTTTTTAAAACTTGAGAAAACGATAACAATTTCTCTCGAACTTCTCGTATCCACGTATGGGGTGGATCTGCCCTTACTCTTACTCTAAAAATTAGTCTAAGTGTCGAAGACGAAGGGCTCATCCCACAGAAAAGAGTAGGGGACCAATCGTGGCCTTGAATCCAGTGAACAGTGTTGGTCTAACACCCCCGCGATCGCTCGAGCTGGCCCAGCCCCAACTCTCGAGTCTACGTGACTTGAACAAAGGGCCTTACATGTGGTTTTTCGGGAGAGACAGAAAATGCTTGAATTTCACCCGGGGAAAATAAACTGTCTCCAGGAAAAGGTTTTACGACTCGAACGGTTTAATGTCAAGCTAGAATTGCACTCGAAAACTCTATATAAAAAAAACAATACAAAGGATCTTTCATTTTTGGATGGCCAGAGCTACGTCGAGAGACTCTTTAGATTTATTACTCGTTTCCTGTTTACGGGTTTCTCGAATTTACTTTCCAAAATTCTATATTTTCTTGTTTCCAAAACCGTGGGAATATTTCAACTAGCTTAAAAATAATATTGGATTTATAAAATTATCAGATAAAAATATTTGAATCTCAATGGTATAATCTAGTGGAATAATGGTAGTCATAGGGACTCTATATGGTAACTAGTGGTTTACGCGACACCTTCTCCCTTATTTAAAAAGATTGTTTAATAAACATGTTTTTATAAACTAATATTACTAAATTTTTTTAATAGCAAAAATAAACATAATCATTATTCTTAAACATTTTCGGTAACAGGAGTCATCTCTTCATCACAGTTTTTGATAAATGCGTGTTTTAATTTATTTGTGTGAACAATCTTTCGTTTAACACGATCAAGAGCAATCTCTGCATTTAATTTACCATGCATGCGAATTATTTCATACGGTCCTGTCCAATTAAAGTCAAATTTCGAGGTCTTTGGTTCTTTTCTTAGGTATACATGATCTCCCACAGAGAAGTTTTTTTGATTTAGATTTTTATCATAGTAAATTTTGCTCTTTTCTTTGGCCCTTTCTAAATTTTCTGCCGCTTTAGCCTGAGTGGTCGTGATTTTAGTAAAGAGGTCATCAAGATATTTAACGAATGTCCGGGGTACCTTTTCTTTAGCAAATTCTGAGGGGAGAACGGCCCTCGCGCCAAACACGAGTTCATGAGGGGTAAAACCAGTGCCTTCGTGAACTGAGGTATTATACGCGAAGATCCCAAACCTAATCCAATCGTCCCAATCGGTTTTATTGCAGTAATGTTTGAGATAATCAACAAATACGCGAAGAATGCGTTCTAACGACCCTAAAGACTCTGGGTGAAATGCGGTCGATGTGATTCTTTGAATCTTGAAGATTTTACAGACATTTGCCATAATTTTACTGATGAAATTACTTCCCTGATCCGTGTGAATTGTCCTAGGACATGCAAATCGACTAATGAATTGTTCAGATAATGCGAGGGCAATGGTGACTGAGTCAATAGTAGCGGGAGGAATAGCATCAGAGTATTTTGTGAGATTGTCCTGGATTGTTAATAAATAACGATTATTTCTTTCAGTCTTGGGTAAGGGTCCAACGATATCAATCTGAATTTTTTCAAAAGCTCTTTTGGGAGTATCAGTGATGCGCATGGGCTGTTTTGTCTCTCTAGCGAGAAGTTTATTTCTCTGACAACTCTCACACATACGAACGAAATCTGCAATTTGCCTACGCATTCGGGGCCAGTAAAAATTCTCACGAATTTTATGATAAAGTTTTGTTACTCCAGGGTGTCCTGACGCGACTGATTCGTGATATTCTCGAATAATTTTCTCTCTTTCTTCAACGAGCGGGAATTCAATCTCTCCGGTACAGATTGTGATGATATAATCAGAATTATTGAAGATATCTTTCAGAAGTGTCCCTACTTCCGACCATTCAAATGCGTCCAACTCAGAATCATAAGCAGCTATGCTGAAACTTTTCACCCCTTTATCATCCATAATTAATTTTAAGGATCGGAAAGCTTTTCTGAGATAAGAAAGATTTGTTTCTGAAGTGGAGGTCTCTCGAATGATCAAATGAAAAATCAAATGTTCTCTGTCAGTTTGATACGTCAATGCGTCACCAACTTGGCATTCCACGTTTTTCAGCTTTGCTAAAGGGAAAAGATCTCTATCGAGCAATTCTCGTCCTATGTCAGAGGTTATTTCGAAATCATGAGGAGCAAGATGAAGTAAATTATCTTTTCGATACTGTAAATAATCCTTTGAATGGAAGATAGTGGGAAAAGGTTTTGGAGTTGTCGGGGATTTGTCTGGCTGAGTTTTATCATTATTAATTGTGAAAATATTTGCAAGATCTTGATCTTCAAGGCTGGATTCTACAGAATTACATTCTATTGAGGTCTTTCCCAACATGAATCGATTCTCTGATGTGGTTCCCTCGTTGGTGGCCACTGCAACATCCATCTGGGCCGGAGTCCTCTTCTTGGGACACTTAATCACGGTTTTCAGGTAGATATGTTCAGTGTCAGAGCCACGTTTCACTCCCCTGACCGGGGCCTGAAGCGGTGCACCGGAGAAAACACCGTTAGTCAACAGGCTGACGGAACAGGGTGAGTGTGTTGATGTTGATGGTGTTGATGGTGAACACGATTCAATCCTACTCTCTTCCTCTGAGACAAGTCTCGTGTGAAGAAGGGTTTTTTCCATTTCGTCAGCTGTGACATAATCATCACTGTCAGTGTCACTATTGGAAATTGTTGAGTCGACCTCATTAAAATTTGTTACAATGCTCCCGCGCGCCAGGAACAAAGAACATATTAACTCTTCATTTTCGTAAAAATCTTGATTGCCATGCTCATCCCAATCCTCATTGAAATCTGAAAGTAATGCCTCGTCTGCGCAGTCAAGGATTTCATTCAAATCTCCGGGATGTAGGGAGGCTTCTGTACTTCCGTCGGTCAAATAAATCTGAGAATTAGGTAAAGAGTTGTCATGTAGATCAGGAAGTAGGTCAGGGTTTACATGGAGGTCAGTAGGGTTTCGAGAGAGTGCATCTGCATTTGAATTAATTTTCCCAGGTTTGTACACAATATTGTAATCATATTCGTTCAAACGAATACGCCAACGCATCAATTTGGAGGTAGGATCCTTTGCATTATGTAACTATACTAAAGGAGGATGATCAGTGATGAGAGTAAACTGATGGCCATATAAATAAGGTCGAAAATGTTCAACGCCAAAAATAATTGCAAGGAGCTCTTTCTCAGTCGTGGAATAATTTAATTCTGCATCTCTCAATGTACGTGACGCATACGCAATGGGAAGATCTTTGCCAATAGGTCCCTGGCTTAAAACTCCACCAATGGCATAATTCGATGCATCGGTTGTCACGACAAAGGGTTCGGAAAATTTGGGAAATTGCAGAAGAGGTTCAGAACAGAGGATATTTTTTAATTCATCGAATGAACTTTGAGCAGATTTATCCCAGATGAAAGCATTTTGTTTCTTCAATAGTCGGGTCAATGGTTTAGCGAGTTTTGCCATGTTCGGAATAAAACGACGATAATAACCGACGAGACCGAGGAATTGTTTTATGTTTTTCCTGGTTTTGGGGACTGGAAAATTCTTGACAGCTGAAACTTTTGTTGGGTCAGGTCTCACTCCTTTATCAGTGATCTCATGCCCCAAATAAATCAATTCGCGTCGAAGAAAGTGGCATTTGTCGGGTTGAAGACTTAACCCTGCGTTTTGTAAACGTGCCATTAAATTTTTCAATTTTTTGGAATGGTCTTCTAACGAGCTGGCATAGATGACGATGTCATCCATGTATACAAAAAGTTCGATGCCCTGTAACCCAGAAAGAACCTTATCCATCATTCGCTGAAAAGTTGCAGGAGCATTTTTCAGTCTGAAAGACATTTTGTTGAACTCGTAAAAACCGAAGGGTGTGGAAAACGCGGTTTTCTGTTTAGATTTTTCATCCATGGGGATTTGATGAAATCCCGAAGCCAAATCTAATGAACTGAAATATTTTGCCCCACCGAGTTGATCTAATATTTCGGTGATATTTGGAAGGGGATAAGCGTCACTAATCGTTTTCTCATTCAAAGCCCTATAATCAATCACCATCCGCCAGCGAGGCTGTCCTGAAGAATCAACCTTTTTAGGTACAATCCATACAGGGGAATTATACGGCGATGTTGATGGGGAAATTACATCATTTTCCAGTAAACTTTCGACTTGTTTTTTAATCTCTTCCTTGTGGACAGGAGGGAATCGATATTGTTTTGTGTTTATTGGAATTTCATCCATAGTGAAAAGAGTGTTTTGCGGCAGAAGTTGATCCCAACTTATCACCTGGTAAATAAAATTGATAAGGGAATTGCCTGACTACTTGCAGGACACTTGTTTGTTCAGCTTCATTCAGATCTGATAATTTCAAAACTTTAATCAATTTGGAAATTCTTTCTGCAGAATCTTTGGGATGTGATTTGAGAGGATTTTGCGATCGAGTTTTTTCAGGAATGGGGGGCACAACATTGAAGTCCTCTAACTGCACCGGAGAGAGAGTAAGAGTAACGTGACTCATTGTGGTATTAATTGCGAAGATTTTTGCAATTCCACCCTTTTGTTGAGCCAAAACCTCGCCTAAATAGACTCCAGGGCCTGCATCCACTCTACGTATGTACCCGGACTCTTTGTCGACATTTTTGATCGGAAGACTGATCAAATTTTTCGTTCGAGGGGGTAATTCGAGTGTAACTTGCGAATCAAAGGAGAATTCTTGCTTCCCAAATCGGAGATTGCTTGGAAGTTTCTTCTGAAAATTCAATGTTGCCTGTTGTCTAACGAGAAAGTCAATTCCAAGAATTCCATCGTGTTTAACTGGGAATTTTTTATCCATAACTTGAAATTTGATATCTATACTCTCTACTGGAATTACAACCTCACCGAGAGTCGACAGCATTCCACGTCCAATACCAGTTACATTGTATTTTATTTTGCTATTGACCTCCAGCCCCGATCCTAATGCTCGTTTCTTAATTAAATTGAGTTGTGACCCCGTATCGATCAAAAACCTCGAACCGATTTTTATGCCTTTTGAATCATTTAATTTGATGGTGGGGAGCTTGCCGATCCCTCCGGTCTCAATATTGTAGCAGACTCGGTGCGTTCTGCTCGCGCAATTGTCACTTCGCCCCGCCTGTCCCTTGCCGACGGAGCACCCTTCGAGTTTAAAGATTTGAAGGTAGAATTGTTTGTATCGCGATTTCCCCAATTTCCTTTCCTCTGTTGATCATGACNAACTCGGTGTGTTCTGCTCGCGCAATTGTCACTTCGCCCCGCCTGTCCCTTGCCGACGGAGCACCCTCCGAGTTTAAAGATTTGAAGGTAGAATTGTTTGTATCGCGATTTCCCCAATTTCCTTTCCTCTGTTGATCATGACGTCTATCCCTCGAATAATTTTCACGACTTCCTCGATAACCGTGACTTCGATTGTCAAATCTTCTACCCGAATGATATCGACGATCACGCCCGTTATCATGTCCACGATAATCTCTTTCACGCTCGCGTCCGCGATTCTGATTACGTGCACGATCTGGCTCACGACCGCGTTCCTGTGGACGACTTGAAGAATAATCTCCGTCCCGACGGGCCCGATTCTCATGATCATAATTAGATGAATACCCCGTATTATAGACTTTAATGTGGGGTGCTCTCGATTTTGAGGAAATTTGTAGGTGACGAGATCTTTCCACGTGCTCTTGTTCTAACTTGATCGCGCTATCAATTGCATCCTCCAATGAATTGGGTCCAATTGGCTCCAATGAATTGGTTTCCTGAGTTAGAAATCTGGATAAAAGATCATCGCGTAACCCACGGGTGAAACAAGTGATAGCTGACTTCTTCAAATGAACTTGAAAACCGATAGCTTCTGTCTCACTGTATTTCTCTCTTGCTGCCTCAATTCCGCGAGTTAAAACCTGTAAAACGCGTGCGCCAAAGAATTCAACCCCTTCATTTTCTGTCTGTGCCAACGAACGTAATTCATCTGTAACTCGATCAACGTCAAAATAACGCGCAAATGCAGTTTTCAATAAACCCGTTAATTCTTTAATTGTCTCTGGCTTCTTACGATTTGCAATCAATTGATCAGCGTGTCCCTCAATTTNACTTGTCTCTGGCTTCTTACAATTTGCAATCAATTGATCAGCGTGTCCCTCAATTTTACTCAAAATTATTGCCAATAAATTTTTTTCATCTGACGGTTTGATACACGATTCTGCTGTTTTGTATTGTTGAATGAATTTCGTGAGATTTTCCGTTTTACCATCGAAACGAGGGATAAGATCACCGGCTATTCTCAAAGGCAAATGCGAGGGGTATGGACGAGAATTTGTGTCAATTTCGACAGTATTTATCGAAGGAGTGTCACTCATAGGGGGTGAAACTTGGAGCGAATTATTTTGCGATGAGCAATCTGAAGCTGGGAGGGATCTGAATTGAGTGTTTTGAGGATTTTGTTGAAATACTTGCTGAACTGACGCGTGAGAGGGCTCGGAATTTTCAATCGTCAAGGATTCTACGTGGAATGTACCACTACCACTCGGGCGAACGGCTCGTCTACGGCGCAACATTTTTATAATGAAATATCTAACTTACGTGATTTCTGCAATATCACTACGTAATAATTGAAATTTCGTTCAATTTAATGTCTTTACACAGATATTCATCGCTCACGTTGCACTGTAATCCTTGAAGACGAAGTTTCTCTGCTTCGCTGTCTCCCGTCGGTCCTCCCCGTCGGCTCCCCAGGCTGCTTTCCTCCAATTCACCCGGCTGCTCCCTCCGATTCACCCGGCTGCTTCCTCCAATTCACCCGGCTGCTCCGCAGCTCTCCGATATTATCTCCTTTTAGATGTTCAAGTGCGTTGGGAAATATTGTTCTATTTGTCTCAATATTTCTTTTTGTCTCTCTTTTCGCGTGTGATTTCAATGGTACAGCGATGCACGGTCACTGAAACCACCCTTCTCCGGCATTCGCCCTCAGTTCCAATGGGAAAAACCGTGCTCAAATAACCCAGGATGGAGAGGTGCGATATTTATTGNTATTACTCGTTTCCTGTTTACGAGTTTCTCGAACTTACTTTCCAAAATTCTATATTTTCTTGTTTCCAAAACCGTGGGAATATTTCAACTAGCTTAAAAATAATATTGGATTTATAAAATTATCAGATAAAAATATTTGAATCTCAATGGTATAATCTAGTGGAATAATGGTAGTCATAGGGACTCTATATGGTAACAAGTGGTTTACGCGACACAGTACATCACGGTCTGTCGTATATCACGTTTTGAATGGAATTCAACTCTGTAGAGTTCAGACCACGGTACATTAGCGTCTATTAACTCGGCGATAGAAATTCAGTAAAAGCAAATCACGTTATTTATTGACCATTCAACCAGTGACTCACAGTGCTAAAACTATAGACAATTAATTTAATTCAGTACGATTAACAAGTAACAAGGTGTTTTTGTAAATTTGACAAAGCGTGGTTCGAACTCGAGAATAAATGCACGTTGATATTAGGTCAAGACTCTCAACCATTATTTCACACCGACGATCCTCTAACCTCCCAATCCACCCTAAAACTAGTTCCTCACCAAACAGATAATTTTTATAGAGCAAATAAAGAGCTACAAAAAAGTTTATAATGAAAATTTGACTACTAGCCACAGATTCAGAGATATTCATCAAAAATCCAGCTGAGGGCTGTTGCGTTGAGCGCACCAGGAGGTTTGAATAAGTTGCGCATGGCGTCAATCACGTGACTCATGGCACTGTCGCAGGGAGGGTAACAGCTGACGCGATGCGCCGACTGCTCCGAAATTGCTATTATAATTTATAATAAATTAACGGTACATTTTGGGCTATAAGTTCATAACTCCCCCCGATAGGACATTTTCTCAGCTACAAAGAAATTTTTTTTTTTCCCATCTGATGAGGTTAACTAAAAATATCTAGGATTGAAGACGGCCTGTCGGCAATTCCCAATTGTTTATAACAAATTGTGAATCACCCCGGCAAATTTGAGCATATACTTTTCAAAACATTAATAATTACACTTTTAGCTATCGATTGGTATAATTTAGGGCCTTTTGGTTAATTTCGATGTAAAAAATCTAATTTGACTGGACTAAGGTATGGTGTCGGCCGTTGGCAACATTGCAGCGGTTGCAATCTTGTCTTTTTTAGTCATCACAGTTATGTAAAAAAATATGTGTTCTCACGATCAGACACTAGACATTTTCGTGCTCCATTTGGCAAGTGAGCATAACCTCCACTCACACCTGATGTACCTGAAGGATATGATCACATCAGTCATATTGTCTTAGAACATTATGTGGTATACACTAGTCAAGGCTAATCAATTGGTGCTTCAATTCTCCCTATCGTAGAGGGATCTGCTTTAGAGAATTATTTGAATTTATTCGTCGAACATTAATCTATTTATTATAATGAAGAATTTTGATTCATTTAATTTATCACTCAGCCACTCTAATTTAAATTTCGCCGACATCTGAGACAGCGGTCCAGCGTGATTGTGTCGTAGGTCCAGTACTGCTCCAAGAATCTCCCGACATTTTATCTCAAGAAGATTTCTCCTCCGACAATGATCTCAGACTGTCGATGGAGCCATGCATTAAACGACCCGGAACGAGCGAGTCAAGTTGCGGTTGATGTGAAGGTAATGACAAATTTTCATCACAATAAATATTGAATAATATAGACAATCACATGTGAAAAAATTCTATGGAAGAACTTAATGGTATCTCTAAGAAATTCTGTAGAAATTCTATTGGAACTCCATAAGAATTCCCCCGGAAGTTCTGCCGAAATTCTATTGGTTTCTTTGCGCCAATTTTGTTCGAGATTATGCTACTTTGTCGTATCATTTTTCGATTGTGAAAAATCAATAGATTTCGATTTTCCTATAAATTTATGTATATAAATTTTCTCAGTTTCCTGCTGTATTTTTGTGTTTCTCTCATAATAAAATCCAACAAGAAAAATTCTGAAAATTCATGTCCAGGAATTCTCAACTAAAAAATCCGAACAGAATAATTTGCATCGAAAAATCAACATCTGTAGACTTTTATCTATCAAAAAAAAAAATACTGCAAAGTTGCATAACTTCAAAAGTATTGGTTCAGAAAACGGAGAAAATTATTTTATATAATTGTGATCACTTTGATAGAACTATTATAGAGGTACTTAAATTCATGCCCTGTTATAGGGCATGTTATAGAATCATTTGTGAATTTTAATGATGACAATCAACGATTATCTGTTTCGCTTACGATGATAATTGTGAACGACTTCAGTCTTTGTATGGAAAATCGTATAAAAAATTATCACTCTCCGTGCTAATCGTTATTTTTCATCTATGATGTTCATCTCCATGGTGTTTAAGTAAGTTTGAAAGATCACGGTATGTTGGAGAAATTTTTTTTTTTAAAATTTTTTATGACAAATTAGTCAGTTTTGTAAAAAAAATTTCTCTCCAACCTCCTGTGATCATTCGAACTTAATTTTCCATTGCGTTATCCATTTTTTATTATAATTGTACCAGCAATGTGCCAGAAAACTTATATGCGCAATTTTGTTTTTCAGAAGCCCTTATGACTGGACATTAGTCTGGCTCATTTAATAGAAAACTTCAAATTTTGATTCTTTCGTGCTTTCATCTAATAGCCCATAAATTGAACTAGGAGTATGATTTTTTTCCGAATTTTTGAAGCATTTTTAGTATCAGCACAGAGCTTTAAAAGTTCTTATGGGAATCAACACGTGGAGAAGGATATTTATCTTACAATCATTATTATGTAAGTCAATGACCGACGTTATCATCCTGATCAATCATGAGGCTCTTCCCAAAGAGTCACAGAACCGGGAGGATATGTTTTTGAATTCTTTCACTCATTTATTATTGATTAAAAAAGTGCGATTTTTGCTGGAAACAGACATATTCGAGGACCTTTTAAGGTCGTTTGGAGAAGTCATTTCAATTTGAGCTCTCGGTACAAGATTTTTTAACAATTTTACGATATTTTTGAAAAAATGAGAATTTTTTATTTTCATTTTAAATCAATGTAAAATGCCAATGAAAAATCTTCAATTTGTCAGGACTGTCAAGTGCACGGATTATTCGGGGTCCCTATGGGGAGTCATATAATAAAATGGATATAGGGTTGGCCAAAGGGTCAGACCTTTCCTCGGATGGAACGTAGTCTTTCATTGCACCCAATAAATAACTCTGAACCTTTTTATTTTTCAATGGTTTTTAAAAATCTTTTGTAATTGTAATAAAGTATCGATATTTTCGGATTCTTCTCTATATACGGACTCCAACAAAGCTTGATTGATAACGATATCCCAATTTGGAGTGAAGTTAGCTTAGCTAAATGGAGGAAATAATCAAATATATGGATCATTGAATAACAAACATTTTTTACTCTAATTGGAATTCATGGGGAATCAATCTTATTCGAGATTAATGATGGGAGTCCAGTGTTTTAATTATGAATTTGATCGTTTTTGATATTCTACAATATTTAATACAATATATTTGACAATATTTCAAAGATTAGGCATTGAGGAAATAAGGCTTGAGTCTTTCAGGAAATGAAAGGTATCCAAATGGTTTAGCTATTTTTTATCTAGTCAAATACTTTTTTACTTTTTGGCCGAACACCAGAGCTTTCATTTATGCCTGATTTGACCCGAAATTTCCCGACATTTACAATGATTTTATTATTTAAACCTTGCTGGTCTGAACTGGAATTTCGGTATGGAACCGCTAGAAAACATTTTAAAAATTAAAAAAAAATTACTGTCTACTTTTGGAAAAAGATTGATAAAATAATTAAAAAATCGAAATTTTTGAAAATTATGAGAATTTTCTATAGATAATTTATACACAATCCGTTTTTCACCATAAAAATTACTTATCCGAAACGTTGAGAAATTTATTCATACTCAGATTTTCACCAAAAATTGATTTAATGCCTGAAAAATACGCTTTCCAAAAGGTTAATCAATTTATATTATTTATTTACAAAAACGATTATTAAAAAAAATAATAATTCTGTGCAGAATGTAATTTACCTGGCGCTGAATATTCATGATTTATTTCAAATTATTCTAACGCACTTTAAATGACGAATTTGATGATTGAATCTATTGTGTGGTTTGTACCAAACTGTAAATGATACTTGGATATCCTTCAGGAAGAAAAATTCGGCGAAAAACGGAATTATTCCGAGCAATATTGATATTCTGTTGAAATTTATGTAAATACTTCCGGAGTTTCGTTCACAATAATGATTCCATATTAGTCTATTTTGTTTAAAGATTATGTTAGGAGATCATTCAAGTAGTTTTCCAATAAAAACTTCATGCTCTCTTTAGTGCAATCCGGGGTTGATTCCCGCAATGTCTTGACAATCAGCATGAGTTGTTGTTTGCTGTTCTTGTCTCTCGTAAGCAAATTATTATATTCACTTACGAGAGCTACGCTCCTTTCAGGAATATCATTTGTCACATACAAATGTCTGACCAGGGATCGGCATAATTGTCAATTATAATTAACATTATTTGATTATTGGAACAATTCATAATTTGAGGGGATGATTTTTCAACTAATGAAGCAATGAATAATCTGAATAAAAAATTACCAATTATTTTACTAATCGACAATTGGTTTTAATTCAGAACCATTTTTTGATGAATGAATAATCACCGTTCAATGATTATCAATTAATCAGCCAATGATTAATCAAAATAAGCAATTGACCGATTAATATGTCAACTTCTAATCTTGTTCGATTTTTTTTCAATTATTCATAAACGATTTAATTGAATCCGGAAATTTCTGATTAACGCCGATCATGATTCATTAGGCTTGCGAAAACTCCAATTATTCAGTCAATGAATAATTTTAAAGGGAAGATTTCTAATTATTTACTCAGTCATCAATTATAATCCATAATTATTCAATATTTCGATCAATCGTCAATCGTACCAAGACCACTTTCGATTCTTAAACCAATTCGTGATCGAAACGAAAGACACTCGATTCATAATTGACGTGAATAATTTTTTTATAATGTGATAAATTAATAATTATCGCTGGAAGTTATTCAAGTACTTGATGAATGGATGACAGGATGTTGATGAAGCTTCGAAATTATCCAATGACTCAATCAGTAAGACACACTTATCAATTTCTATACTTGAACAATCTTCCTTAATAAAATAAATCTTTTGAATTTCTTCGGCCACGTTCCATGTAAATAGTATCTTCAAAAAAATAGAAATAATTTCTTGCAAAAAAAAAATTCTAGAATCTCCTTCAAAAATTAGGAAAAATTCTCGGAATTTAAGAAAAAATTAAGAAAAATCGATGGTTTTCTAGGAGATTGAAGATGATTCAATGCAGGTAATTCTCTGGATTACGCTAGAGGGGAACCGCAGATTATTTTATAATTATACTCTAATCATTTTTCTATCATCAAGAGATTTTATTGAGATTTGATTTGCGAAATTTTCTTCGCCTGAACCTATGAGTCATTGCAGTAGTCGATGGAACACTTTGTCCTGAGTATGTTTGTTTTAGCTCACTACTGTGATTCCTTTGGATTCAAACGACACGGCGAGTTGTTACGACGCTGCCAAAATTATTGAACGGTCATTCATCGGGGACGATGAGTAGAGTATGGTTTCGGGAAGTGTCTGATTTTGGTAAATGATTTCATAGTGAGTGAATATCCGAATCACCAATATTCTGTCACTGGATGGATTCAGATTTATAGATTTGTGATCTGAGGTAATATATGAAGGTAAGTGAGTTGAAGGCTATCGTTTTACTAGGTCCCAAAATCTCAATATATTTGTCATTCATGAGTCTTCTTCTCCTATGACTATTGATACATATCACGAAAAGTGAATAATTCACACAGTGTCAGTGTCAGTGGTTTAAAGGGTGTAGGCGTTTTTCTGAAAAATAGGAAAACGGAAATCGGAATTTTTAAACAATCAGCGGGAAATGGGGCACAATGACATTGAAGGCACAATGATCGATGAGAAATGATAAATTGATCGAGTAGGATGAACAAAAAAGGATAAAATGTAGGTTTTGGATTTGAAATATCGTCACTTTCACCATTCCTTCATTTTTCACGGGAATTAACTCGGAATCCGAATCGAAATCCGCACTTCCATTGTGATTACATTCATTTTTCGACTCAATTCCTTGTTCTAATTTATTTTTTCTCTTCGGTTTGATTTTTTTTCGGTTTACTCAATTCTATTATCAGAAAATAACTTGACCTGATTATTCGACTTCTGTACAAAAGGTTTCCTCGTTCTGTTTACTTCTTCATTGTTCGATCTGTAATTCCATGACCGTTTATTTGAATTGTAATTTTTGTTTATTTACTCATTTTCCTAATGCCCTTCATGTTTATACTCGCATTCTTCAGTGAACGAATTGGTTCTGCTCCTAATTTTTTTTCTTCCGACTGTCCATCCAATCTCGGCTTCGCTGCGCTCTACCACCTTCCCACTCGCTGGATATTCATTTTGGGCCTTCTCATAAAAAATCACATTTCAAAGGGTGCGTCGGGGGGGGGGGGGCTAGTTAAATTCTAGATTGTTGATACGATTGTGGAAAATAATTGACATTTTGGGAAGAAATCTAGGCACGTAAATAAAAATGTCCCATGAAGAACGCTCCGAAATTGAGCCCGTAGAGTCACACCTATAGAATTACAGCCCCTTCCCCCCTTTCCCTCCTTATCATTCGAGCGGATTGCATCTGTTCAATCGACTTATTTTGCAGACATTATGAGTTCACGTAGAAAAACGAGTGCTGCCAATGCCCAGCGGCAGTCAAATGAAACAACGGAATGTGCAGGCTGTAAAGCATTACGTGCAGAGGAAAACGAAATTATTGAGGAACGGACCCTTGAGGAAGAGTGCCAGAGACGACCCCATTCAGATGGGACCTGGTTTGAGCCAGATTATTCAGAATCCACATTACGTAAGGTCTACGCATTCTGTCAACTGTGCCGGACAAGACACAATAAGACGACGCGTATCAAGGGGCCTCCAGAATGCATGTCCAATTTCAAGTCTCATTCGGAGGTAGCATTTCAAAATCTCATTATTCTGGTGGAATTGTTTTCATCTTCGTATCGATTCTATTATGAAATTCCGAAAATTCAAGAAATTATAGTCAATCGAAGGAACGTCTGCCTTATGAAGTTACGCCAAAGTACCTAATATATACGATGCACTGTGCCGTCATAAAGAAGTTTTCAATCGCCCATAAGTTGTTCATTTTTCATGATGTTTCATATTAAAAGAAATATCCAACAATGAAAAAATTGCATGAAAACCCCAATTAGATTCCGAATGAATTCTTGTATCTATTCAACATCTCGCGTTTTTTTTTTCATTTCATTCAACAGACAAAAATGAGACGATTCAAGTCCGAAGGGTGGAGTATGATTAATAAGAGTTTCATCGGGATTTGATCGGAGCTTAATGAACGTTTGGTTGGGACTTGATCAGGGTTTATTTTCTATACAATTACTTCTACTGAGATGTTATCTCGCTACGTTCTGTTCCTTTTCACTCGAGTTTCTGACTGGAAATTGATGATGAGGAATTTCATCGGAAAATAAAACATCTATTGGTTTTTTCTATAAAATGTTTTCTATTGGATATTTCTTTTTCAAAAAAACGCGCAGCAAAACTGCGGAATGTTTTAATCGAATCGTGCGAAAAACTGATGAAATTGTCACTTAAAATAGCACAAACACTTTAAAATTGTCGAGTCTTTCGCGGTAGATTCGTTGGTATGCAGGGACTTTTTGGGAAAATTCCGGATTCAAGTCTTTTCCGATCCAAATTTTGGCTAAGAGAATTACACCATGAGACAAAATTTATAGTTGAGAAACAGAAAGTTTGAATTTGATTCGTAAGAGATTCTCCAAATATTTTTCATGTATAAGTAACATGAAAGATTATAGAAAAAATCACCAGTTGATCTACATGTAGGTTGTACCACGTGACGTCAAATAGTGATATATATAGAGTGTCCTAGTGAATGCGATAAGCTTTTCGATGAAATTTTTTCATAATTGGTCCACAGATCCGAAATCTGGAAATGGAATAAATCATTGGCTGAAATAAGANTCCAGAATGCATGTCCAATTTCAAGTCTCATTCGGAGGTAGCATTTCAAAATCTCATTATTCTGGTGGAATTGTTTTCATCTTCGTATCGATTCTATTATGAAATTCCGAAAATTCAAGAAATTATAGTCAATCGAAGGAACGTCTGCCTTATGAAGTTACGCCAAAGTACCTAATATATACGATGCACTGTGCCGTCATAAAGAAGTTTTCAATCGCCCATAAGTTGTTCATTTTTCATGATGTTTCATATTAAAAGAAATATCCAACAATGAAAAAATTGCATGCAAAACCCCAATTAGATTCCGAATGAATTCTTGTATCTATTCAACATCTCGCGTTTTTTTTTTCATTTCATTCAACAGACAAAAATGAGACGATTCAAGTCCGAAGGGTGGAGTATGATTAATAAGAGTTTCATCGGGATTTGATCGGAGCTTAATGAACGTTTGGTTGGGACTTGATCAGGGTTTATTTTCTATACAATTACTTCTACTGAGATGTTATCTCGCTACGTTCTGTTCCGTTTCACTCGAGTTTCTGACTGGAAATTGATGATGAGGAATTTCATCGGAAAATAAAACATCTATTGGTTTTTTCTATAAAATGTTTTCTATTGGATATTTCTTTTTCAAAAAAACGCGCAGCAAAACTGCGGAATGTTTTAATCGAATCGTGCGAAAAACTGATGAAATTGTCACTTAAAATAGCACAAACACTTTAAAATTGTCGAGTCTTTCGCGGTAGATTCGTTGGTATGCAGGGACTTTTTGGGAAAATTCCGGATTCAAGTCTTTTCCGATCCAAATTTTGGCTAAGAGAATTACACCATGAGACAAAATTTATAGTTGAGAAACAGAAAGTTTGAATTTGATTCTTAAGAGATTCTCCAAATATTTTTCATGTATAAGTAACATGAAAGATTATAGAAAAAATCACCAGTTGATCTACATCTAGGTTGTACCACGTGACGTCAAATAGTGCATTCCAAGCTGACATTTGGATGGGGAAGTTCTATAGAAATCCTATAGAGTATCCTAGTGAATGCGATAAGCTTTTCGATGAAATTTTTTCATAATTGGTCCACAGATCCGAAATCTGGAAATGGAATAAATCATTGGCTGAAATAAGATAAAATTACTAATGGTCAATTATTTTCAGAGCACACATGAAGCAGATGTCCTCAACTTCGATCAGTATTGTTTATCAAAGAAACAAAAACGCGATGCAGATAGGGACGTCTCTAGGAAGACAACTTGCAATTTCTCACAAACGAAAACCGACACGAACATCGTGAATTTCATATCAGGCACATTCTTACCGTACGAAGTAGTGGAGGATCCTCTTTTCAGGAAGATTTGGGATGGTAATTTCCGAATCCTATGTTTTCATCCAATTAGCACATAAATGAAGTTAAAATATGAAAAATTCTCTGGCACACAAAAAAAATGGCTACATGCCTTCACATTACATATTCATCCATACGGGATCCGGGATCTTTTCATCACCAAAGATTAAATATAATTGAGACCGACGGTAGTGGCCGTGCGGTTAGAGTGCTAGACTCGTATGCCAATGATCCGGGTTCGATCCCCGGCAACGGCGGTCAAAATTTATAGCGCTCTAATCTCACGGTTTCTCTGGCGAGCGGTAGTCTCGTTAAAGAGACAACTGTACCTAGGCAGGTTTTTCCCTCAGGTGAGGTGTTCCCCCGTCCCTCGGTGAATGTGGTACAGGGGGCGTGGGGGTGGGAGGGGAACAAATCGTAAAAACCCGAAAGGGTATACGAGTGAGAAAAAAATATATATACATAATTGAAATACGCAACAGCGTATTGCCGGGAGATATAAATTGANGCATGAAAACCCCAATTAGATTCCGAATGAATTCTTGTATCTATTCAACATCTCGCGTTTTTTTTTCATTTCATTCAACAGACAAAAATGAGACGATTCAAGTCCGAAGGGTGGAGTATGATTAATAAGAGTTTCATCGGGATTTGATCGGAGCTTAATGAACGTTTGGTTGGGACTTGATCAGGGTTTATTTTCTATACAATTACTTCTACTGAGATGTTATCTCGCTACGTTCTGTTCCTTTTCACTCGAGTTTCTGACTGGAAATTGATGATGAGGAATTTCATCGGAAAATAAAACATCTATTGGTTTTTTCTATAAAATGTTTTCTATTGGATATTTCTTTTTCAAAAAAACGCGCAGCAAAACTGCGGAATGTTTTAATCGAATCGTGCGAAAAACTGATGAAATTGTCACTTAAAATAGCACAAACACTTTAAAATTGTCGAGTCTTTCGCGGTAGATTCGTTGGTATGCAGGGACTTTTTGGGAAAATTCCGGATTCAAGTCTTTTCCGATCCAAATTTTGGCTAAGAGAATTACACCATGAGACAAAATTTATAGTTGAGAAACAGAAAGTTTGAATTTGATTCGTAAGAGATTCTCCAAATATTTTTCATGTATAAGTAACATGAAAGATTATAGAAAAAATCACCAGTTGATCTACAT
>NW_021681693.1:82704-126109 GCF_001412515.2 Diachasma alloeum
ACATTTTCGGGGATCATCCTTATTTTTCTTTCAACCTAACATTCCCAGTGTATAAAAAATCGAATAAACCACTAATGGTGCAGTTCATTCCTACTTTTTATTTCTCGGACTAATTGTCCGTTTCAATCCAGATGAAGAAAAGAAATGGATTGAAGTTTGAACAATGAATATGCTTGAATTGAAATCTTCAAGTATCGAAGTTGTAGACTAATTGAGAAAAAAAGAGGTTAAGAGAGAATCATCACCGGATGTATGGAGTTTGGGTATACACCAATGAATAGAATTCGCCCGTTCCCCATTTCATTTTCCTTTTTTCTAATTTTTTTTCGAGATTCGAGTAATTTTTCAGATATCTTTGTTGATGGATCTTCATTCTCAATTCATATTTCCTTATTTTCCGTCTTTCTCCACGATAAAGAACTCATTTTTTGTCGCCTCCCTTAGGGATGATGTTCCATTCTTTATAGACATTTTCTACAACTTATTGCTAATAGTTTAGTTCTTGACGAATCAAAAATCATTGACATCAACGCAAACGTGACGAAAATATTCTTTGAAATTTTTTCTTCGTCTCGAGCTTGATTTTTTATTTTTTTATTCAGTTCATGTCATTTTTCTGTACAATATTCTGTCAGATATTCTCACATTTGATGATTACACATTGAGATATAACACGCATGGAATGAAATTGCCAATTGGATTTTTTATATTCGCTTCACAAGACAAATTTCTATTAAAATTTAACCTGAAAATATTGTAATCGTGGCGCGTACTGGCATCACGGGAATGTTGACCAAACTCTAGTAAAAAATGTAATAAGTCTCGTAAAGCTTCCAATATTTTACTACAATTTTGGTAAAAAATCCTTCAATGCCAGTGTGCACCACGATTACAATATTTTCAAGATAAATGTTAATAGAAATTGTTCTCCGTGTTGTTTCAGCTGAATGAAGCAACTTTTGAGAGAGTTTCATACGCGATAGCCTGTAAACGCTTCCCAGGGAGTCATACTCACGACAGGATTGCTAGCATTTTGAATGAGATACATTCACAATTCCACCTGACGGGAGATAAACTCACAGCAACAGTTACTGATAATGCGGCAAACTTTGTTAAGGCCTTCCGAGAATTCGGAGTACAATCGAGTGAGGTCGAAATGTCAGAAGGTTAGAAAATCCTCCCGTAATAATCAGCCTAAACGATAGAAATATTTGAAGGAAAATGGACCCCTCAATAAGTTCGACATCTGCGGAACGAAACCTTGAGAATGAGTTAAAAAATAACAGCATTTTGAAACATAAAAAAACTGTATAACATGAAGATTTAGGTATATAACGTGAAGGGTTCATTTCCCCTTTTCCTCTCCAAATAGAGACCATAAGTGTAGTGACAAATCAATTTTGAGGTGTATTTGCCGTAGCATCAGAGTTCTACTGATTGAATAATTACAAGTGAANCTTGATTCTTACATGATTGATCGAATTATACCACTGTGAATTGTGTAATTTAACATCCATTGATCACCAAGGTTTCTGGAGGAGTATGTAAAATGCAATGCTCCCATTGCGGAGTGTCTGGATAAGTTACAGGGTGCGAAAAATGTAACTTATGGCCACTTGTTGCCCAGTCTCATATTGACAAGGAATAAATTGCAGAAATTGAATGAAGTCAGTTTCGATTATTGCANAAAAATGGAAATCTAGAATGATCCATGGGTGACATTGAATGATTATCATTTTTCGGTGAAAAACAACTCCATGTTTTTTAAAAATCAGCCTTGTTATCGTTAACCAACACCTTTACTGAGCGTGAACTTGTACATCTAATAGAATATAACTTATAGACAATAGTTTATCGCAACCAATTCTTTTCATTACATCCAGATATCCAGATGNGACTTCGATGATGGATCTTCAAATTCTATCATTTTGGAGATTCCTATTGGTATCCATCCAGTGGAAGAAGAATTTAAGAGGTTTTGTGATGACAAAAATAACGAGCTCAGGGTTTTGCATGTGTATCCCATTGTCAAAGCCACTTTTCTTAAATACAACACTGTTCTTCCATCCTCTGCAGCTGTAGAACGAATGTTCAGTAACGCCACAATGTGGAAAGCCAACACTCCTGATTTTGCGAATCAATGTGGAACGATGTCTAAATCTCTCCGTAAAAAAAAGGAATAGCTTCGTCAATTCCTCGGTGTCGGAAGAAACAATAATTATGTTATCAATTCCTGAATCGTTCTGTTGAAAATCATGTTGAACGTGATGATNAAATCAGAGTAATTAAATGATGAGGATGATCTCGTCAGTGTGATGCCTTTCAAGGAAATCGTGTCAGTGTTGCTGCCAGCTCATAGAAGATGCTCAGATCATTTGCTCAATTTGACTGCCACTACTGATACTTTGAAGGGGATTAATTCCAATGAGAACATCAAGTTGTTGAATAATGACNGTAATACCATTACAATTTATCGGACAACGTTACAATCAATACTACAAACGAAACGGCAAGCACGCAATTTTTTGTTTGATTGTTATGGCATTTTTTTTTTAATTACACTTTGAATATTTTGGGAATTGCAACGACCACGACAGCAATTAGTCCATATTCAGAANAATGGCTTGTGGGCACTATCAAGATCCCCGAAAAATTATGAAGTTATTCTCAAAATATTGAATGTAGCTCTCAAGCGTCCGGTGGCGACGAGATGGAATTCGTTGTTCGATAGTCTCAAACAGTTGGTGGAGTTGAAAGATAAATTGGAAATTCTAGCTTCGGAATTGCATATAGCTGATCCTCTCACGATTAATNTAGAGAATCTGAAGAGGACGATGATACAATCGATGTATATGTAAAAAAAATTTTTTTTATTCATGTCAATCAATTTATAGTAAATATACAACGCAGTCAATCGAAATAATATTGTGTTTTATTTATTGAAACGAGAATGATATGTTTTGTTGCCTCAAGTATCCTGGAGAAAACTGAAGTCATGACTAGGAGCCTATAGAATGTTAGAGTTTTTCTAATATNCGAGATGGAATTCGTTGTTCGATAGTCTCAAGCAGTTGGTGGAGTTGAAAGATAAATTGGAAATTCTAGCTTCGGAATGGCATATAGCTGATCCTCTCACGATTGATGATTTCAAGTAAGTTGTATAATACGATGGAACAAAAAAATAAGAAAACATCACACTCTTCAAATTCCCTTTTACCAATATCATCAAGTCGTCAAGTAAGAGAATATTCGATAGAAAAAATCAACGGTTTCCTAAGAAAATTTCNGATGATTAACTGAACATAAATAAATAATAAATAAATATAATTTTTTCCTTATTTTGGGGATTCAACGGATTTTTTTACGTGACGTACATTANTGATATCTCTAGACCTAGTAGAAGGAAAGGCTTAATACTCAAATTCCAGTCCTTTTCATTCCCTAAGTACCGTGAAAATCTATCGATTGCATTATTCTGCAATTCGACGGCATCTTCAATTTTTAAGAAATTGAGAATCTAGAATCTGGGGGAGCCATACGAAAACACACGACATGTAAGGACGAAAAAANTTAGAATTATATTAATCATAATTTTACTGTGGCTTTTTGTCATTGGGAGCCCAATATGACAGATAGTCCGATCGTTTTATTCTTCAAAATTCCTCCTAGCTTATCATTTTTGTAATATACTCCGATCGGCCGGAATCTCAATGAAAGAAAAATACTCTCGTTCTAAGGTGAATGGGTAAAAATTCATCAAGGCATTCTGCCCAGAAGAAATTNAATTTTTTTAAATTCAACTGTTTCCGTGAATATTTCTATAAAAATCATGCAGGAAGAATTTATGTTGCTTCAGAAGAAATCGCGCGTAAAAAACCGCATTGTTAATCGATTTTTAAACAAATGTGAAAGATTCTTCGACGATTTTTTGAGTTTCTCTTACTTGATTCTTACATGATTGATCGAATTATACCACTGTGAATTGTGTAATTTAACNCAATTTGAGTTAGATCCGAGGAAAATACAATTTGGACTGACGACGGAATACACCACGTCCTCGACGATTCACTCCAGAATTTCTGAATGTACTTATCAGTGAATCACTCACTGATGTATCCATAGCATCAGACTCTGGAGTGATGAAGCGTGCAGTGATGTCTCTGAGAGGTGTTCTCCCATTACCTCTCATTCTTTCAATTCTGACAATAACATGGTCCGGCAGTCTGATGAACGTCCCTCTCTGTTCAGTTGCTGCTCTTTCCTCTCTACCACCAATTTCTGATCGTGCATCTTCCACCTCGTATTGGAGTCGCAATGCTCTGCTCTGAGCCAAGAGAAGGTCCACGTCAGACAATAATTTTACGACACTTCTACTCGTCTGATCTACTTGCATAGGAGTTTCTCCATCTACAGTAATGTGGTCATTCACGAGACCCTGTTCAGGATTTAAAAAAAAATTTCTATTGAAGATAATCTCCAAATAAATGAAAAATTTCACTGTTCAAGGGGGTGTCGCGCTACTTTCTGCAAGTAGCTAAAATACTTGACTCTCCTAGGGAGATAAAATAAAGGATCCTTAGCCTAGTGTGCAATCAGCTTCGTGGTAAGCACGCGGCTGAGAGTCCCATATTTTACCTCATCCTGTGATTAGAACGCAATTTTCCACAAAAATGTCACTTTGCGCTTGCCNTTTGGATTTTGCAATCTTCATTCAAAAAATGAATTTATTAACTGCTCTCAGGACAATTGATTTGTCCTGACGCATATTCGTCGACAGTTGGAATGAGAATAATAGTACAGGTATTACGAGAATGATGCACGTAGTTTGTGTTTACATTACGCGAGCACGTGTTGACTGAATAATCAAATAATCAATAGTTGAGATTACCCATTGATTTGGGTAGCGGATCGATTTTTGATACCTATTAATTAATAATCATAATAATGGAAAATTAGTTATGGAAAGTAACAATTATTTTGATATTTAAACATTTTATAATTCGATGGACAAATACCAAAATAATGCGGAAATTTACATTTTCGATTAATTATGGACCGAAAAATCGACCACTTTTCTGTGAAGATTGAGGATTAATCCGATAGTCAGATAATTATTCATCGTGATTAATAATTATTCGACCAAGGAATTAATTGAGGCTCTTCATTCATGATTGAAATAATAATCAATCTCTTAGAATAATCAATCTCTTTTAAAATATTTCCGATTACTGATTTTTTTATTAATCGATCATGCCCCAATACTGATTGTCGATTGAGCAGTCATTGCATAATCTTTTGTTATAATTATTGATTGATGAAATAATCGTAAAATTGTGAAAACCAATTGACGATTCAGGGTGATAATTTGAATTATTTCTAAAAATATTAGGGAATTAATGATTATTGCCGATCTCTGACGGTCAGATTAAATGTCGAGAGGGATGATAAAACTGTAATTTTGAGGTTGGAAAATACTTTATATGTACCAGGTCTTGACACAAACTTATTTTCAATTCCCAAGGCTACAGCGAATGGTAAAAAAATTTTAATTACAGATGATAAGGCTGTGATTTTGAATCATGATAATTGTAAAATACAATAAACATGCATGTCTGCCTGCGTGCATGTGGCTACAGCTGAACGTCAAGGAGGATTATATTATTTTAAACCGAAGTACGAGAAGGCTGCATACGTTCGGCAGGAGAAAGGAACAATTAATGATTGGCATCAACGTTATGGACATTTAAATATAGCAGATTTAAAATTGCTGGTTACAAAAGAGATGGTGACAGGTATGAGCATTATTGGAGCACAAGAAATGGACGGTAAATGTGAAGTATGCATTCAAGGTAAGCAAACTGAAATTCCTGTACCGAAATTTTGCTGAGAAAAGAGATTTGAGGCTATTGGAAGTGATTCATTCAGATGTATGTGGCCCCATACGAGGTGCTTCGTTAAGTGGAGCAAAATATTTTGCTGTTTTCACTGATAGTAGTTCAAGATGGGTAGAAGTATATTTTTTGAAGACAAAAGGTGAAGTGAAGGATGCTTTTATAAAATACAAAGCAAAAGTTGAACGTCAAACTGAGAGGAAGATTAAAGTGCTTCGTACAGACAATGGTCTAGAATATTGTGGACAGTTTTTGGACGATGAGTTAGCTAGTTGTGGAATTAAACGAGAAAAGACAATAGCTTATACACCGCAACAAAATGGGGTTGCGGAAAGGTTGAATCGAACTTTAGTAGAAATGGCTAATTGCATGTTGATTCAAGCAGGTTTACCCATCAAATTCTGAGCTGAGGCCATTAACACAGCTGCATACATCAGGAATAGATGTCCAACGAGGTTCTTGAGTGGAAAAACACCATATGAGGTTTGGATCGGAAATAAGCCAAATGTAAGTTATCTTCAAGTTTTCGGGTGTAAAGGATATGTATTAAACAAAAATCCAAGTCGTGGAAAATTTGACATACGAGCTGAGGAAATGATATTCGTTGGGTATTGTTCAGAGTCCAAGGGATATCGACTGTGGAGTCCTGTCACGAGGAAAATTACAAAGAGCAGCGATGAAGTATTTCTTAATAAAATGGGGACAATTAATGATGTTGAAGTAGAGGAGAGAAATAATCCTAAAATAAGTATTGATTTACTTGACTACAGTGAAAATCGGACTGAAGATCAGAGTCAGCAAGATCAGACGAGAGCTAGCGGACTCTCAGAAGTGGATTGGGGAAATGCAAATCTCGAGGAAGTGACACCAGAGAGACGTATTGGCGAGAGGACACCGATGCAGCAGGTCTTGCGACGTGGACCTGGGAGACCTGTTGTGAATCGCACTGGATCGAGAGGAAGGCCTCGGAAAATTTTCAACATGCACGGAGAGAAAAATACACGACAATCTCGTTGAAGGTCTCGCCAAAAATTAGTGTGCTACCCACCAACGGGGGGACGTGTCAGCGGGTACGCTGGTAATCAAAATGTAACACTCCTATAATTCGGGGGAACAAGTTAAAAAATAGTAGGCGCGCACCACAAAGTCGTGCCCTCGGGGATCCAAAAATTAGTGTGCCAATCCACTAAACGCCATACGATAGTCTACGTGCATACGAGGCTCATTCATTCTTCAAAGCACAGAGGTCACCACTTAGTAAAGGAGCACAGGTGAAAATTTAGTGAGTGGGACACTAAAATTTGGAGAGGGGCCCGCCAGTTTTTCGTCTTTAGTTCCATAAAAATGCGATTCCTTAGACTAGTTTCTAATGAGCGGAAAAAAGTGGGGTGTAGGACACGAAATTTTGGAGAGAGTAATTCTAATTTGTGTAGTGTTCTCTATTTATTTGTGCCCCATTCGGTACAGCCCATGCGTTAGTGGGAAGGTACACTAATTTTCGAGAGATTTTTTTCTCCGTGTGGTACCTTTGACTCCTGAGATTGCTCAATGGGTGTGTGATGATATTGAGGAATCAGTTGATGAGGCATTGGATAGTCCGTATGGTACCTAGTGGGCTAAAGCAATGGAGGCGGAATTCAATTCTTTAGTCAAGAGTGGAGTATGGGAGACGGTTAAATGTTCAGTGAATCGCACTCCAATTGACTAGACAAACATCGATTCGAGTGGTGATGGCACTAGCAGCAGAGCTGAAGTTGGATCTGTACCAGCTCGACGTGATTATGGCATACATCTACGGAGACCTGGATGGAGATATTTATATGGAGCAGGCTGACTATTTCGTGAATGAAAAGAAACCGGATCATGTTTATCGTCTCAAGAAATCACTGTATGGACTGAAGCAGTCAGGTAGACAGTGGTTCAAGAAGTTTGAGGTTGAGTTACTTGATTGTGGTTTACATCAATTATTCTCGGATCCATGTATTTATCATAAAGTTGAGGGAGATAGGATATTGATTGTATTGGCGTATGTCGATGATCTAGTTGTCGCAGCAAGTCACATGGAGTTGTTCCACGAACTACGAGATAAACTGATGGGAAAATTCCATATGAAAGATCTTGGACGTATTAAATATTGCTTAGGCATTGAATTTCAGCAAGACTCAGTAACCAAGTCTGTATTTGTGAGTCAGAAAAAATACATTAACGATATCGTCAGGGGATTTGGTCTGAACGATGCATATCCAGTTCCTACTCCATTGGAGCCCAAGATTAAGCTGACGGCTGAGGATGAATCAGATGAGGTTGATAAAACTGAATATCAATCATTAGTGGGATCATTAATGTACGCTGCAGTGTCGACGAGGCCTGATATCATGTATTCTCTGAGTGTATTGAGTAGCTTCAACCAACAGCCGCGTATTACTCATCTAAACTCAGCCAAACGAGTATTGAGATATCTAAAAGGCACGAGTGATCATGGTTTGAGGTTCGAGATAACTGGAGCACCCTTACAAGGTTCTGTTGATTCAGACTGGGGTGGAGATATTGAGAATAGAAGGTCGAGGACTGGTTATGTCTGTCATTTAGCGGGGGCTGCAGTGGCATGGGAATCTAGGAGGCAGAAGACGGTTGCCTTATCCAGTACTGAGGCTGAGTATATGGCCATGACGGAAGTAGCCAAGGAAGTGGTATACTTGAGACAATTCCTGAATGAACTGAATACTATGAAACATCATTATATACATCAAGTTTATAAAAGAAATGAAATAGAAATTGAGTATATGCCTACTAGTCAGATGACAGCTGATATATTAACAAAAAGCTTATGTAGACCAGCACACAGAGAACATTGTTTTGGATTAGGTTTGCGAAAATGATTCATATTTTTTGGTTTTGTTCATAAATTTAAGAATAATCGCGTTAAAGAGAAGCTGTGGAATGTTTCAATTTATCGCGTTATTCTGTATTCAAATTGAGTATCGATAATGAAGATTGCTCTTGTTCTCTCCTCACTTGTGTAAAATTAAGTATGGCGTAAAATATATTCTGATTGGAAATAATATTGAATCCCAGTGTACATAATTTATTCAGATCCGTCCAGCATAAATCGACTCATCATGTAACAAAAATGAAACCGTCCAAAAAACGACTGTTTGATGCAATTCACGCAGAAAAAACATTTTTTTTATCAATTCATGTGTAACGTGGTTAAATTTTTGCTGGGACAAAAATGAACGTTATCTCGCCCTTTTCCCTTGGTAAAGTCAGAAAACTGAAACTCGATGATTGTGGGCGCCAGTTGTTCTTTGTCTCAATGGAAACAACAAACCAAAATTAGATCGAAGCGGAAAAATACAACGAAAACCCAAGGTTCAAAAACACAAAAGAAAACTAAAATTTAAGGGGCCAAGGGTAAGGTGACAGGGTGCTCGCGTTGCTCAGGGGTCGGTTGTGGAGAGAGGGGTAGGTCGAGGTGAAAACAGGTTCTCGGGCTCTTATTCTCAAAAAAGGAACACGAAAGCTGAATTTTAATGTTGCAATGTAGATGGCCATATTGTTCGTCAATTTACAGAAAAGATATGTACTCAAATTCACCGCAAAAGAAATCAACACTAAATAATCCATATAATACTGAACTCAAATAAAAACAAATTTTCCCTAAGAAAGAGAAATACAAGATTTAGACAATGGCAATAAAAAAATGCACAATTGACTCGATCATTTTTTTGTAGACAAAGAACCTCAAATAGAGCCAAAATCGAATTAATTCTCTAAACTTCGCTATCCCTATAAGAATGACCGAAAACGCGACGATCGACGCAAGGAAAATAATACCGGAGAACTGAGAACACGGTAACTAGGCCAAGATCGGCATAAACAATCACCCCTGCCGAATGAATTAATTCTGATCAAATCCCGAGTTGAACGCAATTAATAAACTCGAAAGGAATCCAAATAAGGCGCGATATACGTATCGAAATTGTACTCGTATTCCTAACACAATAAATTGGGATTCGCTTTAACGAAAGCATACGCAGTCAACACTCGAAATATCGAATACGCCGAATACGGCACTCTATACTCAACGGTACTTGACCTTGAGTCCCTAACGGCCAGAACGGCACAAAATTCCTACATCTGATTTCACTAAGGCGACACAAACACTCTAATACTTTGAAAACTATTGGAAAAAGCACAATTAATCCACAAAACCAAGGCTCGAGAACGAATGGCGTAACTAGCAAAAAAAAATACAACTTAACGAGTCGCAAATCCAAAGAAAACTAGGCATAACTGTACGCAAATGGAATCGAAAGTCAAAGCCGAAGTATTAAACGCTAACGATATAACCTGTATAATTTCCAAAGAAATAATACACAATGACTCTAGACGATACGCAAATCGACAACCTGTCGACTAAATAATACAATAATTGTTGGCACAATACGGCAAACAAAACAAATTAATTTCTCAGAACGAGATAAGTCGCATAAGCGAAAGTTTCACAACTAGAAGCAACGGTATAGGCTCACTATGAGCATTGGCCAGAGGCAAGGGTGAGCACGAGACCAGTCATTGGTTGACGACTCGCAACGGACTCTCTTTTAACGCGAAAACTTCCAAATTTATAGCTTTCCAAAAGAAATGGACAGAGAGCGAAAGCCGAATGCGTATGATAGAACGAGAACACTATACTCGTCACGTGATGACACGTAGGGGGAGATCGCAGGCTATGACATAGCAACTGTTCAGCGCTGAGCACAGAGAAAAGAAATAATACTAATAATAATAATAATAATAATAATAAGCACGCAAACTCGACAATTCGTAGGCGTGTGATTACCGACTAATCTAACAATAAACTCAAATATTGTACGGGATTTTCCGGCAGTAATTCGGCCATATAAATTCTTTTAACTATCATTTTCTCTCTGAAGCTATATTCTCTAGGATTCTTGGGATGGAGATGTATAAACTAATCACTAAGCGAAAACGCAGAACATTCAATTATCACGATACATCATAAAACATTATCCCTAAACGTAAATGGCCTTGGCAATTCACACGCGTACAACGGCCATCATTGGTCGTGTGACCTTCGACCGAAATCCTAAACCTATCTCTTCCCAATTAATCCATCTATTGAACGGCAGTATTTCAACTGTACCTAAACGTTTCTTCAAAGTATCAAATAAGTGACAACCTCCAAAGAATAATTGCGCAGCTCGTTAATATCTCGGCCTATATCGCGAAAATCGTATCGGTCCCGTATAGGTACATTTATAAAATCTCTAACGTACGATTGGCACGAAAAAAAGAAACACTATTAAAGCTTACTAAAATTAAACGAAAATTCACTAGAAGGGACCTACCAACTCTAAAATTATAAATTACCTAAAATTAACGGAAATCACCGAAACGCGATCGGGTCCGCCCTGGATCTACAGACGCTAAAATTACTCAACGTTAATTATCTTTTTTTTTAAATTTAATAGAACTAAGGCTCTGGATCTTTGTCTGACTCACGAATATGGAGATTCTTTCCGTCGTCTCTGGATGGCACAAGGAATTTCCTACAATTCCTTACACATGGTTGCACTCTTTTCAAACAACCAAAAAACCCTTTGGTATGTTGGAAAGAAGTCGAGCGAACACTTCGTGAATTCGATCCGGCAATTGAACATGAGTTTCAGGGATCGGAAATCCAAAATTATGACGATGGCTTAGACATACGCGACAATGACTTTGGACAAGTCGTGGGTCAGAGAAGGGGAGAGTCAGGGGAAATAAAGTCAACTCAAATCTTTCACAAATTGTTGCAGCTGAAGTTGAAAGTAAAGACAACGTTTCGCCTGTTGAAAGATTTACTTATGAGACGGCAACAGAGGCGGACTTGATAAAGTCAAAAACATCGAATCGACAAAAATCAAATCCAAATCCTTTTTACACAATGAGAAATGACTAGGGAAAGGGGTGTCTGCTAAGTACGATTCTCAGAGTTTACAATGCCAACCCCCTAGAGATTGGTCGAGAGTATGATTTTACAACAGTCGACCGATGAGACAACCCTCGCGTTTTATACTGCTGAATGGCAGGAGGAATATCACATCCGCCGACAACAAGGGCATGTTGATGGGAATGGTCCTTTGTTTTCGGCAAACGGGTTGAGCCCTCAGTGATAGCTCTTCGAGTCACTGAATCTAACCGCATGAACGAGGGAGATAGTATGAATTGCCCGAGTGGAAATTGCTTCAGGGCGACCTGAAGCACGATCAGAACTTGATCAGGTTTTTGTAAGGTTCGACTGATCAGATGATGCCTGATGCAAACTTGATCAAGTTTTGATCCAGCAGATCGGATCCGGAAAACTACAGTCGGGTTCAGATCAAGTTCTGATCAGGTAGACATGATCAGATGATGCCCGATAAGAACCTGACCAAGTTCTGATCCAGCAGATCGGATCCGAAAAACTACAGGCGGGTTCAGATCAAGTTCTGATCAGGTAGACATGATCAGATGATGCCCGATAAGAACCTGACCAAGTTCTGATCCAGCAGATCGGATCCGAAAAACTACAGGCGGGTTCAGATCAAGTTCTGATCAGGTAGACATGATCAGATGATGCCCGATAAGAACCTGACCAAGTTCTGATCCAGCAGATCGGATCCGAAAAACTACAGGCGGGTTCAGATCAAGTTCTGATCAGGTAGACATGATCAGATTCAGTTCCGCTCCACCTGACATTAATTTTAAGAAGTTTTTCGAATAATTCAATTAACTATTATTATACTATTCAAATTAAGTTTTATCAACCATTATCAATAATTATTTTTAATCTTTAAAAAGCATCATTATATTATAATTAAAATAAATTAAATTTATTTAATTTAATGAATTGAATTTAATTAATCAATTTAATTAACAGCCAGCCCTTCTGAAATGTACAGAAGGAAGGGATGATGATGCTGTAAATATATATTAGAGGAGTGTCAAACTTACACGGAAATGATCTTGAGAAAAAAATCACCAAATGTCTATTTATTAGTGTTATTGTTATTATCATTATTATTATTCACTAATGAAATAAATAAAAATTTAATTGAACATATTTTATCTCTGAGAATACACACGCACATCTGCGAGATCAGGAATAATCGTAAATTCTACGAATACCCCGATACAAATCATATAGGCAATGTACAGTTTACTCAATAGTAATAGCGAGATAGCGTAGTGGTTAGGGCATAGGATTAGCAATCATAGGGTCCCCGGTTCGATCCCCAGCATTGGTAAAAAAATAGTAAGCTTTTTCAGAGGTATTAACAATAGAGATTCATTAAGAGAGGCAGCCTACAGTGAAAGAATTGAATTATCTTTTGTTTTGGATTAATTATCATTGATAATTGTTATCGATACTGACAGACAGGTCATCCGGTTTTCATACAGTTGACTTGATCAAGTTCCGATCCATTCGTCCTGATCAAATCCGGATTGGTCAGAGGTGTAACATGTCTGATCAAGACCGGATCCATCAACTTGATCAATACCTGATCAGTGGTCAGGTCTAACCTGATCCGAATTTGATCAAGATCTGACCGAAATTTCCACTCGGGTGTGCAGCACAAACGAATCAGAATAAAGTCGAAAACAAGATCGGAATTGGTGACTTGCGAGATATGATAGAAACATGTCTGATGAATAAAATCGACGAACGACAAGCGAAACAAAATATAAGCAATATGCAAGTAGAGCCCGAAATAGTTTTAAAGGAACTTGTCAACAGAGGTGGTAAAATCACAAAACCATACCTTGTTTCCGATTCTGAAATGTCGCGGTCTAGTCTGAAATCGAAACCTATTTGTCATCATAAGCTAGTCAACGAACCAACATCATGAACTTCATCCAAGGTCGACATGATAGACTCTACATCAACGCTCCACCTTGAAAACGCAGACCACACTACTGGCGCCGAGTCTGCATTTCCTGATGGCCAATCGGTAATCCCCGAAACAACTGGAGTTACAGATTGACGCACAACAACAGAAAGTCGACAAGAATAATCCAGACGATCCCATAATAGCAATATAGTCTTTGGAAGAGGTTATTACTAGTCAAAGCGATGCTAATCTCTTGAGTATCTTTCCGTAAGAAATACCAGCTAAACTCACTGACAAATTCCGCCACGAAATGAAATTGACGAGTGAACCACCGATCATCGCCAATGCTGAGGATGAATTCCAGCACATGAAGTGTCTGGTCGACAAGACCAGGAATAGAGGATCAACGCTCATTCCAGGAAGACGCAGTTTCTCCCCAAGAGTACTGTACAAGCTTGGATACATCTTCAAACCTACATCGCCGATGGCAGCGGCAATACTAAATAAAATTCATGCCATACCACCACCAGATCCGAGACCCAGGTCAGCGATGCCAGACGAGGGCGAAAATCCTACGCGTGGGATTTTCGTGCGCAGCTCTCCGGCGCATGGGATATTCGTGCCCGACTCTGCCGCGCACCCGCTGCCACTGGGCATACGCAACTCCCGCAGTTGAAACCCGGAGAATTTTATGCCAGAATAGTATATTTCGATACAAGTGCGACGGGGTAGTAACGAGTGTGAAGTTGGCGGCCCGAGGCTTCGTTACCACACCGTCGCACGTGTATCCGAACTATATTTTTTGTTAGTGATGTTACGTTCAGCGAGTGCCGAACTGTGCCATTTTTCGTTTACTAGTAAACACACGTGAATCGAAATATACTATTTCGAATCGAAAATAAGTGAATATGACGTATTAAAAATTAAAAGACCATTTTTACAGGATTCTACGTTTTAATTTATCGCTTAATGGTCCTTATTCCTGATTTATGGGAATCCACTGAAGATCTAAATTTTGAAATCGTCTTTCAACTCAGATTTCTCAAATTTTAAGGATATTAACATGTTTGAACGTTGCATTTCCTTGTAACCCTATATTGACAATAGTCAAATTTCACGAGGGTCACAAGGAGATGATCAAATTTCACGAAGGTCACAAGGGAATGATTAAATTTCACAAAGGTTGACTGTTACAATGCTCAAACTTCGCGACGGTCACTAAGGAATGATTAAACTTCAAGAAGGTCAAACATCACGAGGGTCACGAGGGTGACAAGAGGATAGTCAAATTTCACAAGGGTCACAAGGGGAAAATCAAATTTCACGAGGGTGACGAGGGAATGATTAAATTTCACAAAGATTGAATGTTAAAATGGTCAAACATCACGAGGGTGACAAGAGGATAGTCAAATTTCACGAGAGTCACAAGGGGAAAGTCAAATTTCACGAGGGTCACGAGGGGGTGGTCAACTTTCACGAGGGTGAAACATCATGAGGGTCACGAAGGTTAAAAGGGGAAGACTACATTTCAGGAGGGTCAAATGGTACGAGGTCATGAGGGTGAACAAGGGAATGGTCAAATTTTACGAGGGTCGCAAGGAGATGATCAAATGTCCCGAGGATCAGACATCACGAAAGTCACAAGAGAATGATTAAATTGCCCAAAGGTTGAATATTGCAATGGTCAAACTTCACGAGGGTTAAACATCACGCGGGTCACAAGAGGAAAGTCAAATTTGATGAAGTCACGAGGATCACAAGGAGATGGCCAAATTTCACCGGGTTCCAACCTCACGCGAGTCAACCTCACGAGGTCACAACGAAAAGATCACATTTCACGAGGGCCAAATAGTCCATACGCTAGCCCTGTTTCTATATGCACTACGAAATTAAGTAAATGCTTAATGGTGTATCATGGAAACGGTTGCGGATAGGGAAAGAGGTTTCAAACAAAATCTGTTTTTCATGTCAAAATACACATTCTTTGTTTTGAAACTTTTTTCCCTAACTATTATAGATAAAGAGTTATGGAGGATGGGAGTGGAGCGGGCGGCGCGTTAGCCCGCGATGTGTCGGGGCGCTCTGATGCGTTTATCGGCAAACTCGATAGAGATGGAGAAAAATAGTTCAGATAAAAAATGTTCGCCATCATATTTTACATACAATTATATTTTTGAAATTTTTCTCTACACCTAGCCGTTAATGGGATATTTACGCTCTTTTGCTGCATTATGAGGCAAATTACATCCAACGTTTTTGTTTAATACCGTTTCATGAGTAAACGGTTCGAGGTACAGAGAAAAATTTAGCATCAAAGTAGTTCACCCATAAAAAATACATAGATTTAGTGTGGTGTCGTTTTGTCACATTTTTATTATTTACAGAGATATAGCCCGTTAAGTGAGAGCGGCGGCTGTCCATGCGCTTATCGTCGACACCTCGCGCAGGGGCTAATGCAGCGCCCGCTTCGCTCCCAACCCCGATAACTCTTTATCGATCATAGGGAAAAAAGTTATGTGTATTTCTATATTTTCGAAATTTTTTGTTTGAAACTTTTTTACCTATCTGCAACCATTTCCGTGATATGATGGTTTAAACATTGAATTGTTATAAATAAGAAAACTTAATTACCACAACTTGCAAAAACCGACTCCGGATTCAGATTGAACATCACCGGCAACGTAAATTCCAATAATAACATTTATTCAATTCGGTTGTGCACACAGAAACAGGGCTAGCGTATGAATTATTTGATCCTCGTGAAATTTGACCATATACGCGAGACCCTCGAGATATTTGACTCTCGTGAAATTTGACTATCCCCCTGTGACCCTTGCGACGTTTGACTCTCGTGAAATTTGGCTATCCCCCTGTGATCCTCGAGACGTTTGATTCTCGTGAAATTTGACCATCCTTTTGTGACCCTTGTGAAATTTGATCACCCCCTTGTAATCGTCGCGACGTTTGACTCTCGAGAAATTTGACCATCCATTTGTGACCCTTGTCACCCTCGGGACGTTTGAGTCTCGTGAAATTTGACTATCCCCTGGTGACCCTCGCGAGGTTTGACTTTCATGAAATTTGACTATCACCTTGTGACCCCCGCGACGTTTGACTCTCGTGAAATTTGACCATCCTTTTGTGACCCTTGTGAAATTTGACCACCCCCTTGTGATCCTCGCGACGTTTGACTCTCGTGAAATTTGACCATCCATTTGTGACCCTTGTCACCCTCGCGACGTTTGACTCTCGTGAAATTTGACTATCCCCTGGTGACCCTCGCAAGGTTTGACTTTCATGAAATATGACTATCACTTTGTGACCCTCGCGACGTTTGACTCTCGTGAAATTTGACCATTCTTTTGTGACCCTTATGAAATATGATCACCTCCTTGTGACCCTCGCGAGGTTTGACTCTCGTGAAATTTGTGACCCCTGTGACCCTTGTGAAATTTGACCATCCTTTTGTGACCCTCGTGACTCTCGTGATGTTTGACTCTTGTGGGGTTTGACTATTGCAACATTCAACCTCCGTAAAATTTCATCATTCTCTTGTAACCCGTATGACGTTAGACTGTTGCGAAATTTGAGCCTTGTGACATTTAACCCTTGCTCTATTGATCACGTGAAGTTCAATCATTACATCGTCTAACATTTACTAACTTTATTTCAAACACTTACTCCTTCCCAATGTCCATTGAAGTAAGTGGAATAAAAATTCATGCCGTTGTCGATCGAATTCAAACGATTTAAACGGAGCGCCAGGCGTTCGGCGCCCTAAATGCTGCGCAGTGGTACTCGAGCGAGGAGTAGGGGACCTGTGGGACTCGCGTCTGGCATCACTGACCCAGGTGGACCACGGTGTTCCTGGAAAATGTCGACAACGAAAATTATTTGCGTCGATATCTAGCAGACGTAAACTTTCCAGAGCGAGCATCACCAGCACTTGCCAGGGACCATGAGGGTACGGATGATACTAGGACTTTATTAACCTTATCAGTCCAATCAACACCAATATCCAGAGGATCTTCATCCACAGAGCCCTCGGCCGGACCTGATCTTTATGAGGTGACTACAAAGCGACAATTTAGACCACCGCATGTAGTCAATGTTAAACCATCTGATCACTCGATTTTACCGAGGCCGAGAATCTTTTCCACTGGCAAAGTCAAAACAGAAGTCGACTGTCACTCCCAAACCCAAATCAGCCAGTTTGGGAAACGACCTCCAATTGGTAGTACCATGAATCTCTGCAACTCGGATACAAGGTGTCCAAATCACCACATCATGACGAGGGCCGATCAATGTTAAGCAAAATGCCCTGAAGAAAATTTGACGAAATAAATAAAATTCTGGAAGTAGTACAAAAAACTACGACCAATCCTCTGTGTCGAGGAAAATATTTCATTGAAAACTTCTGGTCGAAAGATTGAAACTCCAAATCAATTATCTGTGGAGAAACGTCAGCTAGCTCTCCACGCCCTCCAAGTTCCTGCAACTTGGAAACAACTGAATGGTATCAGAAGGAGATACCCTGACTCGAAGGACCATGAAGGTCATGTCATCATTTCCATGGAGTATAAAAAGTTGATAGAATGGGATTTCAAGACGAGGAAAAAGCAATGTCCTCGGAGAATTAAATTTCATTTTTTGTATCAATTTTTTCACTTTTTGTATCAAATTTTGTTCAATGTTCTGCACTTTAATAATTCGCTGATAATGTCGCGAAACGTCGAATGGTATTTCATATGTATGTATGTATGGTATGATTTATTTATTATATTTAAGAACTTTGATCCATTTAATTTATCACTCACGCACTCTAATTTGAGTTTTGCCGATACCTGAGACGGCGGTCCAGTGTGATTGGGTCGTCAATATGGGTTCATGCCCTGAAGTCTCGATTTTACTAACGTCTGCGCTTGGGAATATGCAACAAGTCGCCAGCGTGACACTTCGCCCGGCAGCGATATTGTATGGCTATACTTCGTATTTTTTTTCTATTCATTTTATATTGTGTGGAAGAGTCAATTCGTGAGAACATTTTGAGTGGTGCCTGAGTTCTCGCTATCGTAGAGAGATCAGATATGGTGGTGACCGCTGGCAATTTTTCAGCGGTTGCCGTCTTTTTTTTTAGTCCTCATAGTATGTAAAAAAATATGTTTTCACAATCAGGCACTAGAAATTTTCGTGCTTCATCTGACAACTGAGCATAACTTTAACCCGGACCTAATGTGCCTGAACGGCATGGTCACATGACTTACATCGCCTCAGAACATTATGTGCTATACACTAGTCAAGGTCAATAAATTGGTGCCTGAGATCTAGCTATTGTAGAGGGATCATGTATGGTGATGACCAGGGTCCGGAACTTCGTGCTCCTAAATCCGCGGGGGTTGCCGTCCATTAAAAACAATGGAGAAGTAATTGGAACCAAGCAAATGAATGAAACGTCAAAAAATTTGGAGGTTGCATTGGAGTGAAAAATTGAGGTTATTTCGAATCATGCCACGTGTAGGATAGGAAGATGATAGAATTATGTGGTTTTAAAGGGATTTCACCATGAAGGGGAGGGACAGGCTTTAAGAATGACTCTTGCCTTCTTCTAATCATTTTAAAAGATCTGGCAACATTTTTTTTTCTTAGGAAAATCCCGAATTTCCCCCCGAAGATGTTGCGATATGTGTGCTTCAGGGAATTTCCCTAGATTTTCCCCAGGGCATAATTTTGTCCAGGATTTCTACCCAGGATTTCGTCCAGGAAATTTCAAAGGATTTTCCCCGGGTAGTTTTACTCCATTTCCTCCAGGAAATTTCCCAGGATTCTCTCCAGGAAGTTTGACAGGATTTCCCCAGGTGGTTTTACAGGATTTTCTCCAGGTAGTTTTACAGGATTTTCCCCAGGTAGTTTTACAGGATTTTTCTTCGATTGTTCAATAATGAATTGATGGAATTGAATTTTTTTTCCGGAAATGTAGGTATTGTTGAGCCCTATCCATTGCCATTAATTAAAATTTAATTCATTTACTAGTTTGTGAAATTTTTGAAATCTTTCAAAAATGGTTTTTTTACAATAACTAAAAAATAACTAAACAAGCAGGGAATAGCGAGCATAAACAGCATGCCATGTGACAGTGAGCATGTCACTGAGTGATGTCTTATATTGTTTTCGCCATTAATACATTGATGGCGGGCTTCCGAATGGACTGAAATATTACAAAAGTTTATAGCTTTACAACACTAACTGCCAGCAAAAATTTCCGATGGTTACTGCCACTTCCATGGGTGTTATCAAAATTCCAATGTTTCGAATACTTCGTATGAGGATATATATATTTTCTGTCCAAATTTCAAGATGATATTTCGATTTTTGCAGAGACTAGAGTGTTTACGTTTTTTTTTAATGAAAAAACGGAAAAACGGGAATATCTCGAAAACTTGGTATGAACGGGTATATATGCTTCGATTGATTTAGATAGAAGCCGTCGAAACGAATATTTTGCAAAAAAAGAAAATCGAAATCGGTCCACTAGTTTTGAAGATATTTGCGGCAAACGATTTAAAAATGAATCCCTTTTTCTCAAAAACTATTAGATCGATCGGGCTGAAATTTTTGCTCAGAGCTAGTCCTTATTAGGACCTATAATTTGACAAACGTTGTCACATACAGACATGGTCTTCAAACTTCGTATTTTTAAGTTTCAGATCATTCTACATCCTTTCCAGTTAAAATTAAAGAATGTGAAAATCGAAGGATTGCAATGCTTTTATTCGGAAGCAATGCAATGCTATATTCTGAATTGATTGAATGATCGCTTAAAAGAGTTGTTTGGATGCCCTTTCGACCGGGTTCAAAAATGAAGGCGATAGCAATAATCATTGTCTTGATTTATTTGAAAATTTGCAAAAATTCTTTATTTTTTCGAAAATCAGAATTCCCATGATATCTTTGGATATCTTAAAATGTTTGGTTGAACGCCATCAAGGCGAAGTTAAAAGATGATTACGATAGCTATGTTGGTTCATTTGATTTTTATGAAGATTGTTGAAAATTTTTAATTTTTCATGAATTTCCCTGAAAGTGAGCTTTCTGGGAAATGATGTGCAAAATAACCATTCGGAAGGATATTGCTGATTTATTAGCAAAATAACTGTACTATATTCAATACAAGAGCAATTTCCCACTTGTTTTGAGTCATCACAGTACAAAAAAATGTTTTCAAGATCAGATACTAGAAATTTTCATGCTCCGTCTGACGACTGAGGAAATTCTACAGGGTTTTCTGCAGGATTTACTCCAGGCAATTTCACAGGATTCTATCCAGGAATCCCATTTTTCCTGGAAAACTATATTAGGAAATTCCTCGACCTACCTGCAAAAAATCCTGTGAACCCACTTAGAAAAAATCATCAGAAACTACCAGGGGAAAATCCGGCAAAACTTCCTGGCGAGAATTCCGGGGAAATTCTTCATCAAAATTCTGTAGAAGTTCTGGGAAAGCATTCTGTAGAATTTCTTAGAGGAATTCCTTGAAAATTCTTGGAGAACATTCTCTCAGACTTGGGGAATATATTGGAAAATTTCCAGGAAATAATCCTGTGGAATTTTCAGTCAAACCACCTAGTGGAAATCCTCTCAAACTACCAGGGGAAACTCCTGTAGGACTTCCTGGCGAGAATCCTGTAAAACAATCTGACGAGAATTCTGTAGTACTTCTTCAGGGGAATTCTGTAGTACTACTTCAGGGGAAACTCCTGTAGTACTTCTTGGGAAGAATTCTGTAGCATTTGTGGGAGGCAACCCCCGAGTGGAAATTCCGGTCAGGTCTTGATCAAGTTTGGATCAGGTTAGACCTGACCACTGATCAGGTATTGATCAAGTTGACGGATCCGGTCTTGATCAGACATGTTACGCCTCTGACCAATCCGGATTTGACCAGGACGAATGGATCCGAACTTGATCAAGTCAACTGTACGAAAACCGGATGACCTGTCTGTCAGTATCAATAACAAGTATCAATGATAATTAATCCAGAACAAAAGCTAATCCCATTCTTTCACCGTAGGCCGCCTCTCTTAATGAATCTCTACTGTTATTACCTCCGAAAAAGCTCATTATTTTTTTACCATTCCAATTCTCTTAGAGTTCTTTAATGCCTAAAGGAGGTTAGGTGGTGTTTGAGGTGAATTTGAGAGTGAATTTCTGTCACTTCCGGTAGCTTAGTCGGTAAGAGTGCCCTGCGCGTATCTGGGAGACCCGGGTTCGATTCCCGGCTGGGTGAAGCGGAAATTTTTTCTCTCTAAATTCTAATTCTCTTAGAGTTCTTTAATGCCTAAAGGAGATTAGGCGGTGTTTGAGGTAAATTTGAGAGTCAATTTCTGTGGTTCCCGGTAGCTTAGTCGGTAAGAGTGCCCGGCGCGTATCTGGGAGACCCGGGTTCGATTCCCGGCTGGGTGAAGCGGAAATTTTTTCTCTCTAAATTCTAATTCTCTTAGAATTCTTTAATGCCTAAAGGAGGTTAGGCGGTGTTTGAGGTGAATTTGAGAGTGAATTTCTGTGGTTCCCGGTAGCTTAGTCGGTAAGAGTGCCCGGCGCGTATCTGGGAGACCCGGGTTCGATTCCCGGCTGGGTGAAGCGGAAATTTTTTCTCTCTAAATTCGAATTCTCTTAGAGTTCCGGGACCTCCCAATGTCGCGTCGGGTGCTCTTACCATCTGAGCTACCAGGACACTTACGAATTTCACTCTCAAATTGACTCATACCCGAGTGGAAATTCTGTTCAGGTCTCGATCAGAAACTGATCAAGTCCGATCGGAAATTCTGATCAGGCATGTTACGCCTCTGCTTTATGTTTTTCCACTAGGGGGAATGCACGGCAAACGTATCTGAAACGTTTGACAGGCCAATGTATCTCTACAGCGTTATACACCTCACGGAGAGAAAATAAAGGGCACTTATTTTATTTCTTAGCCGTTTTATCACAGCACTCATTAATATTTCACTGAATTGATATTATAAAAACATTAACCGGGGGTTTCAGTGGGGAGATATGTGAGAAAGGAGGCTAGAGGAGGCGACGGGGTAAATCATCTGGTCACGTTGAGTTGATGTTCACCGTTGCGGCGGGGGGACGAAGAGTGCCGAAGTCTTACGAATGCGCGATCGGGTCCTAGGATTCTGGTAGAGCACCGGAAAAATTTGTCAGCCAGCGTGATAATTTTTCTCGTATTTCTCATAAAAATTCACTGTTTCTTCGATTTTACCGTACTGCACAAGAATTTTTCCCCGCATTTATCCGATAAAATGACTCATGCAACAGTACTTTTTCCGAGTCTGCGGTACATTTCGCCTGGAAAGACCATCTGAACCCACTTAACTGCGCGAGCACGGCTATTTTTCTCGTACTTTTCTCTCCGTGTAATTAGTACTCCCAAGAATAAACGAAAAAGTTGATAAAAAAAGTATTTAATAAAAAAATTTTTTTTTGCTTGAATTGCGTCAAAGAGTTGTTTTCCGACTGTTTCATTTTGCTCCACTCTTCCCTATAGAAGGTCACTTGATATTTTTCGCCCCAAGGGCGCAAAGTCAGATTTCCTTCCTGCGAAGCACTGAGGGGAAAATTACGGTTCTAACCACACGAGGTAAAATAAAGGACCCTTACCCACGTGCTTATTACCCTAGCCGAAGGTGAATAATTTTTTGCACATGGGCACGACTCCTTTATTTAACCTTCCTAGAAATATACTAAACCTCAAAAACAAATCGCTCTCAAAAAATTTAACAAAAAGTGAAAGTATGGATTTTTAGTTCGTTTGTTTATTATTATTTCCTCATTATCTCGGTAATTATGAAAATAGAACGCAGATGTTGGAAATTTTTTTTCTGTATATAGATAATTTCATGATCTAAAAGAAAACTTTATGCCGCTTTCCTTTAAGAATATCGAAGTACTTCGTTGAAGTCAGCAAGTTTTTTTCAAGCAAGATTTCTATTTTGCCAAAAATCTTGCCATTCCCACACTTTTTTGGATTTTTCATAATTGAATAAATTGTTTCGAGAATTTCTTCCGTGAATATTGTGACCAATAGTTTATTCAATTTCACACTTGACTCTCGTTGGTCTAACCTCGAATCGATCATACGGCAACACTGCACATGTGTTCGGTCGGAGTAGTCACTTGAGTGGTCAGGCACTAGACGTCAGGAAGGCCCGGATTCAAATCAGCCAATATAGCCGTCGTACCAATCAAAAAGTTTTAAATTTAATTGTTTACAACTATCTGTCCAGAAACTTATGTTTTTTAATATGGCAAAAAAATAAAGCGTATAACGAACCAAACTATATACGGTTATGTATACGAGAAAACACTTAAGACTATGAACTATTGGATTGAAGGTGGGAGTATACAGCTCTTCTGGACGCAATGTGTTAAGGGGTCTCCTCAGTAGGGTAAAACGGGGATAGGCCCGCGGGTGAGTGGAGCGTAAAATGGTTAAGTTAGTGAGGTTATTTTCGAGAGAGACGAAACATCAAACATGTCGTGCGTTGGATAGTGACAGACATCACGCCAATTATTTTTATCGTTAATTTATTCAACAAATTACTGGCAAAACTCGATGAGACTTCATTCCCTTATTTTTGAGAGTTTAATATAAATTAATATAGCTTCCTTTGTTGGCTAGCACATTGTCAACAGGGTGAGGGGCAGGGACAAAATTTCGTTCTTAAATCCCATATATAAGCAGAAATTTGAATGATTAATTGAAAACGAATGAAACGATAAAACTACTCAGAGTTTTTTTTACAATTTTCCTTTTACCATTTTTTATTATTATATTACATATTCAATTCATTAGCACATTGTCGTTTTGTGGCGAAAATTACTGAGGAGACCCCTTAAATTTCATTTTTTCAAAAATTCTTTTCTCTATAAAACGTTCAGAAACTAAGGTTAATATTGTCCTAAACAATGCGCTTGGTCTAATCTATAAACTCTCAAGTGGATTTTAACCTGAAAAAATTACCCGAACTACTTGGATATCCTTAAAATCACTAGTTTTATATTTTGTATTTCATAAATGGCAGTTCACACGCTCCACGGTAAATTTACCGTGGATTTACGGGAGATTTTACCATGGATATAAGGTAATTTCTACCGTGGTTATAAGGTAGAAAGACAAGTGCATTGAGCCCCGTTTTTTCACCGTGGATATACGGGAGATTTTACCCTGGATTTAAGGTAATTTCTAACGTAGATATAAGGCAAGCATTGGGCCCTTTTTACCGTAGATATATGGAAAATTCGACAGTAAATTATTGTAATTCCTACCGTGGATATAAGGTAGTCCATTGGACCCTCTTTTACCGGGGATTTTAGGTGAGTTTTACCGTGGATATAAGGTAAGTGATTTTTATACATTGCCTCCATTTTCGGCGTGAATATATAAGGGGATTATATCGGGGACCTAAAACGTATCTTTTGTAATTATGAGATAGATGCATTAGGTCTTATTTTTGCCGTGGATATAAGATAGATGGCTCGCATTCTCGTTTATCGTTGAAAATTCTTAGCTTGCCGTCACTTATATCTGCTCAAAAATCAGTTTCTCGGAATAAAGATGTAAATAGTTCCAAAGACATCGATTTTGTAAGAACAGAAAATATCACATAGGACCTCCCGAAATTTCTGCAATCTAGTCCGAATTTTGCAATATTCGGTTGAGGATACCAGCAAGATTTTCTCTAGGTTTACGCCTTCACTGATTAATTGAATTGATATTTATTTCCATAAGCCATCGCACGCAGGAGAAAATTTACGATGAAAAACCTAGTGAATTCGTTAAAAAATGGTAATGGATCTTGAGATGATAAGACTACAGCTCTTCAACCTAGCAAGGCTACACCGATTGTTTGGACCATTCCGGATTCGTGGGATGATGAGCCCAAGGGGGCCTGGGAGGCTTCAGGGGAGAAAACACCGAAATCAAATCCCAAGGCTAGTCAGAATGGACTGGAGTCATGGGACAATGATGAGGCACCTCCTGCAACTAGTGCTAATTGGGGCTAACTGCAGAATCTAGACCCCTTAACTTAGAACCCTGGGACGACGAGACACCAGCACCCCAAGCCTTCAAAGTAGCCCTTTAATCCTTGGAAGACAACCCCCCCCCCAGCCACCACCGCCAGGCGATCCACCATCCGATTCTTAGGACTCGGACAATCAACCCTCAAAGAACGACTGGGATTCCAGCCCAAAGAAGCTTTCGAGACAACAATTATGGTCACAGTTTTCAAGCGACTCATAATCAGATAATCGTTCGAGAAGTGGCTCTAGAGATTACAGAGGGAACAGCAGGTCCAGTGAGAACTCAAACTTTGGACACTAGAATCGTCGAGGATATCAGAGGCCAGGCAGAGACGATACTCTCGTGACTCTGGGAAGGGGAGCAGAAATAACTCCAGAGATAGATCTGAGAATCGTCCTCGGAACCAGCTTTGGAGACAGAAACAATGAAAGAACGAATTCTGGGGCCTGCGGAGACTCCACCAGCACCTCCAGCTGATGATATCACTGGAGTATCCTGGGATGACGAAGAAGCAACAGCTCAACTGAGCAAAGGCTTTGCTGCATCCTGGGGAAAGCAAAAGCCAACTCAAAGATTCCAGGACTCCTGGGGTAATTCCAGTGCTCCAGCTAAACCTGTTATTGGTCAAGATCTGGAGTCTTGGGATGACGATGTCCCTATTCCAGCAGCGAAGAAGGAGCCTGAAGAAGCACCTCCAGAATTCATCCAAGTCTGCTACTCTGAGATTGTTCATCGATGTAAATTTGAAAAAGATCCTGAGACCAGGGAAGAACTCAAGTTTGGGGGGTTGTTCACTTGTACCTGTGGAATGGCATTCCTTCATAGACGTGAGTGCATCGACAAGGTAGGGGGAGTCACACTGGAGACCAGTCTCATCAAGCAAGTGGAGGGAACTCATGTCCATCTCTGCAAAGCCTGTAACTTCTTTGTTATTGAGGATCTGAAGGATGGGGACCACTTCTTTAAGCAGATGACTAATAAGAAGGAGAATAGGATCAGGCAGGGGACTACTATCAATGATCCTGAGAGGCTGGAGGCTTTCACTTTTCATATTGAGAGGATTAATAGTATCGCTTGTCTTGGAAGGGATTAAGAGTAATGCTTCCCCCAAACATAGAAAAATGGATTTTATTGAACTTTCGATTATTTTTGGCCGATTTTATTGTACAATCTCCCAATTTATCTGCGTGTTCTTCTTTCGGTAAATATGTTCAATGGGAAATATTGCATAAAAGAAAGAAACTGAAATTATATTTTTTGAAACAACTTATATTTTGAGCATTTTCTAAAAATGACTTGTTTTCAACTCACATGCTAAGTTTAGCTCTCAAACCTTTTTTCTATCCTTTCACGTTCATTTTGAGCATACCCTGCAGAACCAGTCACCTGCTGGGGTCTTCTTGATGCCCACGCACACCAAATATTGCCATTTCAGACAATCATCACACATCAGGACCTTTTTGCAAGTAGGGTGGGTTTTCTGACGACAGACGGTACATTTGAAATCATCTGTCAAACGTTTTTGATCCACATAATGAGCAAATCGTTCCCATGTATCATCAAGCATAAGATTCCTTAACAGTTCGAGATCATCCGGAGGGGTGTCAATGAACGAATCACTCAGTGTGGAAAAATCCACCTCATTCACCCGAATTTTCGAAGCCTCATAATTGCGCTCAATGTTGCAGCTACCCATCAGCCAGGCCACCATAATCTTCTTCTTCATCTCATTACTCTTAGAGTCAAATCGGGTTCCCTTTTTGACGGTCATTTTCTCAATTTTTCCAATTCTTGCCAGTTCATTGAGCATTTCTCCTTCTTGAGCTACAAGCCTTGAATTTCGATTCTCTGTAGAGAACTCGTCTATCTGTGACTGAGTAGTGAGTGTCGAAGACACGGTCGAAGAAGAGTGTTGGGGGTCGTTTGATTCCGGCTGCATCTTTCGTCTCAAATCGATGGCATGATCGGTGAGTTGTTCCATTTCAGACATACCTTCAAGTGGAATGTTTCCTCGGTGGCTCTTATTTCCCATTGTTTCCTGCGCAGAATTGTCTGGAATTAACGAGGACTTTCGAGGTCCCTTGAGAAGAGCAGTGGAGGAGTCAAGAGAATCATTTGTTTCTGCCTGAATCTGATGATGGACACGATCAGTGTCAATATCATTTGCGTCGGTCGACGATGATCTCTTCCTTTTCCTTTCGACAGCAGTAACTGAAGGACAAATTCCAGTGACGTCTCCAGGTTCCTAAATTTGTAGGAATAATATTCATTTCATGTCATCAACATTCCATGAATTCAGGGTTGACTCTGGGTGAACTCTGGGTCCATCGGGAAAAAAACCGAGAAAAGAGGGAGAAACTCTGTGAAATTTCCATGAACTCAGATATCGACGTGTCCTAAAAGAAAAGACGTAACTCCTATGTTTAAGCATAGGAATTACGTCTTTTCTTTTAGACGTCGAAATCAGTAGTGAAGTGGTAAAACGAGGTAAGTGAATAAAATGAAATTTTACAGGAGAGCAAAAAAACGGCTGTTATCGATAGCGGAAAGTTTAGTATAAATGACGCCGAATCTTTATTCTACTGTCCTTCAATTTTTTACCCTATTATTATAAAATTGCGGAATTAATCCTTTACGCAGTTTTAAGTAGTTACCTCCAAATTTTAATTCTGTGTGGAGAGTCAAGTTGACTTAACTCGTTGAGTTATCACAAAAAAAAGAGATATGTTGACTTAGCACATGAAGTATGTAAATTTCACTAGGGGTAGAGTCAAACGTTACGAGGGTCACTAAAGAGAGAGTCAAACGTCACGAGGGTTACTAAGGGGAGGGTCAAACCTCACGAGGGTCACGAGGGTCAAAGGTCACGACGGTCACTAAAGGGAGGGTCAAACGTCACAAGGGTCACTAGGGAGAGGGTCATTAGAGGGAGAGGGTCTACCATCACAAGGGTCACTAGGGGGAGAGTCAAACATCACGAGGGTCACTACGGGGAGGGTCAAACGTCACAAAGGTGGCTAGGGGCAGGGTCAAATAAGGGTCAGGAGTTCATGAGGAAATCCATAGTAGCTTTTTCTACGTTTGGGGTACTTGAAAAACTATTTTTCTTCATTTTTCCAGATTTTGTCGGTGGCCCTATATGAAGATATTATTTTTCTTTCATTTTTCTTTTTTTTTTTTTCAATAATTAATTTCAATAATTCAATCCATCCGATTTTGATTTATTATGGGTCAAAATTTTCCATTTTTACATTCTATAAGGATAATAAAATCGGATTGGTAGAACTTGAATTATTGAAAAAAGAAAAAAATGAAAAATGAAAAGAAAAACATCTTTAAATTGGGTCACCAAAAAATCTGGAAAAATAGAGAAAAATAGTTTTTCAAGTTTTCCAAACAGAAAAAGCCACGGATGGATTTCCTCATGAAAGAAAGAAGGTAAAGGTCAACTCCAGACCCTAATTTGACCCTCTCCCTAGTGACCCTCGTGACGTTTGACCCTCCCCCTAATGACTCTCATGACGTTTGACTCCCCCCCTAGTGACCCTCGTGACGTTTCACCCTCCCCTCTAGTGACCTTCGTGACGTTTAATTCTCCCTCTAATGACTCTCATGAGATCCGATCAATTAGCCCCTCATCTATAGATATTCAAAATTTTCATTTTTTTCCTCATTGAAGTAGTTTTGAAGAAAATTGCGAGCTAATAAAAAACATTTGCTAGTTGGTACTTTTTAAAAAATAAATTTTTGAAAAATCACCCCTGAAAAAAAAGGCGTTATCCCCCCTATTTCATTATTTCCAAAAAAATTTATCACCAATCGATAGCAAATTGTTTGAAGATTTTTGCGAGTTAAGAAAAAATCGTCAATGCACTCCTATTATTGTGTAAATTGACAATTCCAATTTCAACTGAAAGCCCGAGTTGAAGACCCGAGTTTGTAGCAGCGATGTCAGACAAGATATGAATGTTTTTTTGGGCTCAAATGAAAGAGCGGATCGAGAAATGACGTGCTAGGGCCTCTAAAGATGGTTTTGAACCAGGGGAGACTCCTAGACCCCACTGGACAATGTTGTCACAATTGCGCTTTTCAATTGAAAACAGATATAATCTTTAGAGACATTTGTCATCTTTAAAGGCTTCTGCACGCCATTTTTCGAGCTGCTCTTTCATTTGAGCCAAAAAAAAACATTCATATCTTGTCTGACATCTCTGCTACAAACTCTGGTCATCAACTCTGGTTTTCAGTTGAAATTGGAATTGTTAACTTACACAATAATAGGAGTGCATTGACGATTTTTTCTTAACTCGCAAAAATCTTCAAACAATTTGCTATCGATTGGTGATAAAATTTTTTGGAAATAATGAAACAGGGGGGATAACGCCTTTTTTTTCAGGGGTGATTTTTCAAAAATTTATTTTAAAAAAAGTACTAACTAACAAATGTTTTTTATTAGCTCGCAATTTTCTTCAAAACTACTTCAATGAGGAAAAAAATAAAAATTTGGAATATCTCTACATGAGGGGCTAATTGATCGGATCTCTCTCATGACGTTTGACCCTCCCCCTAGTGACCCTCGTGACGTTTGACCCTGCCCCTAGTGACCCTCGTGACGTTTGCCTCTCCCTCCAATGACCCTTGTGACGTTTGACCCTCCCTCTAGTGACCCTCGTGACGTTTGACCCTCCCTCTAGTGACTGCCGTGACCTTTGACCCTCGTGATCCTCGTGAGGTTTGACCCTCCCCTTAGTGATCCTCGTGACGTTTGACGTTCCCTCTAATCACCCTCGTGACGTTTGACCCTCCCCCTAGTGACCCTCATGAGATTTATTTTTTAGATGGGCCATTTTGCTCCCTTTGTCATTTGTCCCCCCCTAGTCACCCTCGTGACGTTTGACCCTCCCCCTAGTGACCCTCATGAGATTTATTTTTTAGATGGGCCATTTTGCTCCCTTTGTCATTTGTCCCCCCCTAGTCACCCTCGTGACGTTTGACCCTCCCCCTAGTGACCCTCATGAGATTTATTTTTTAGATGGGCCATTTTGCTCCCTTTGTCATTTGTCCCCCCCTAGTCACCCTCGTGACGTTTGACCCTCCCCCTAGTGACCCTCATGAGATTTATTTTTTAGATGGGCCATTTTGCTCCCTTTGTCATTTGTGTCTCCCTGGCCCGTTTTGCCCCCATCCTGTTTTTCAAACAACACTTGGAATAAGGAATTGAGTCTCTATCAATACATATGGAGATAAGTGAAGTTACCTCCTCTAGGTCCTCCCAATTATGGGAGTTATGTCAATTTACCTCCAATTGCATTGATAGAAAATTGAAACTCGCACATATCTCTTTTTTTATTTTTCATGTAACCCCATAAAATATTATTTTTAGACCAAACCCTTCCGTCAGCATTTGCAGATCAATATTACAATGTGATTGGTGCAATAAAACAAATTTCGAAAAAAATGCAGTTACCTCGTTTTACCACTTCACTACTGATATAATCCAGAGTCAACTTTAGATTTGGGTTATCAGGGTTTTTATACGAGTGCATCGAAATGTTTTTGACCTGTACGAGGTCTGTACCAATCGCTGAAGGCGAGTGCCACCCAACGAAGGGTCAAAGAATATTTAGAAATATCCACTTTCGGCACTCGGCCGAAATGGTATTTTACGCAACTCATGGGTAAGTATTGTTTTTGGCGATTGTGGAGTTTACAGGCCGAGCCGAAGACGAGATCTGTAAACACAATCGTCAAAAACGTTACTTACCACGAGTTATCGTAATATATTGTATCTTACGATGTGTGTAAAGTAGTTTTTTGTCACTCGGCCAAAAAAGTATTATCTAACTCATGTGATTATAATCCTCGCCTTCGGCTCACATTCATCAGATAATACTTTTCTGGCCTTGTACTGAAAATAACCATTTTAAACACGCAGAGCTCATGTAAAACACAACTTTAGACGACAGAGTGGGATAAACATAATTTATCGTCACAATGTCCATAAACGACGTTTTACGGACGATGTGATGAAAAGAACATTCTAAAGAAATTATTCTTTTTACCCTAGGGGCTGCATTCATGGAGGGAGGGGATTCAATCGGGCCGGTTTCGGGTGTCTCCTTCTCTCTCTGTTTGATGTGATCCTCGAATATTACTTCGGCATCGATGATGTTACTAAATCCCTGAAGGAGTAACGAAGATTAATTTCAAGTAGTTCAATACGTCCAGGAAACTCGAATATTCAACGGACGATTTTTTTTCACCTTGCTGAGGGTATTCATAGAAACATCCTTCACACCTTCCCCACAAAGAATCTTCTGATAACTGTTATCACTGATGTCTGTGACTGTCATATCGAGAAGGACTTCTTCATCGATTGGCTGACTGGGTGTTGTTGTGATTGTCTGAAAATAACATGTTTAATATATTGTTACAAATTGTAGACAATGAATAATTGACACGTTATTAATTATGAATGGGGCGGACAGTTTATTCAAGAAGACTCATTTGACAGTTTTGATCGAAGATCCTCATTTATAATAACAGTAGAACATCACTCGATAGTCATCTCTCTGCCAGCTTCATAGACGTTCTTTTTATTGGTTGTTAATTTAGGGATTCGAAGGGGGAAACGTAACATTACTCCCCTCCGACGAAAAGGTTGCCGCCCCGGCAACCAGACTAGGGACTATTTGAAATATTCCAACTTGAAAAATTAAAAGGAATAACGAACCAAATTTTGGAATATTTCACATAGGGAGGGCCCCAGCTTGCTTTTCAACTAAAACCTCCCAGAAATCAACGTTGAAAAGCAATCCCGATACACACTTGCATACTTGTTGGAGTTTAACAATTTAAATGTGAAGGATAAATGATACAAATTTTAGATGATGGGTTTAACAATGACATAAATAGTGTCTAACTCTCACTCATTCATAAAATGTCAGAGAAAAGAATTGATTCATTTGAACACATGAAATTTCCTGGAACGAGATCTGTGATCTGGAAAAGAAAGGGAAAAATCGAAATTTCAAATTAGAAAACACATATTACATGCATTACATATGCAAACTATGTACACAAGCCAACTCTTTTACAGAGAAATTCATTTTACAATAGCAATTACTGTATAAAAACAAACTACTTTACAAGAGCAAAGTTTCCACTCTTCTGGCAACTATTCCATTCATTAGGGGAAAAAAAAATTATGAGAAAGAATTGACAAATAATTCATTCATTCACCAAACTAATGACAAACTATCATCTTGTCTTTTTACTCCAGGTTAGCCAGTTCACTCCTGGCGGTCTATTCACTCTAGACCAATCCGTTCACTCCGGATTTAAAAAACAACAAAACCTGTTCACTCCAGGTTAGCCAGTTCACTCCTGGCGGTCTATTCACTCTAGACCAATCCGTTCACTTCGGATTTAACAAAACAACAGAACCTGTTCACTCCAGGTTAGCCAGTTCACTCCTGGCGGTCTATTCACTCTAGACCAATCCGTTCACTTCGGATTTAACAAAACAACAAAACCTGTTCACTCCAGGTTAGCCAGTTCACTCCTGGCGGTCTATTCACTCTAGACCAATCCGTTCACTTCGGATTTAACAAAACAACAGAACCTGTTCACTCCAGGTTAGCCAGTTCACTCCTGGCGGTCTATTCACTCTAGACCAATCCGTTCACTTCGGATTTAACAAAACAACAAAACCTGTTCACTCCAGGTTAGCCAGTTCACTCCTGGCGGTCTATTCACTCTAGACCAATCCGTTCACTTCGGATTTAACAAAACAACAGAACCTGTTCACTCCAGGTTAGCCAGTTCACTCCTGGCGGTCTATTCACTCTAGACCAGTCATTAGTTTGTTTATTCATTGAAAGATGTCATCCCTAAAATTTAATTAAGCCAGAAAAGTGGTGGAATTATCGCAATTTAAGCAATTTTGTACTGTAAGCATAGTGTTTTCTGTTTCTAATCAGTTGTTTCTAATGGCCAGAGGCGATTTACGTGGACAACTTTCAATTTCCCGTGGGTAAGCTTCTGAATACGGGAGACAACATCATTCAATTTTGATTTGATTACGTAAGTTTTTTCCCAATCCTTTTGCAGCTTTGGACATTTCCCTTTGGTTCTTTTGGGGGCAAAGAACCAAACTTTTTGTCCAGGCTGAAAATGGATCATGTGAGTTTTCAAGTCGAATTTAGATTTCATTTTATCACTTTTCATGTCCCAACATTTCCGGACTTGTTGATGGATATCACCCATTTTTTCTTGAAGTTGACCAACGTAATTCGGAATATCAGTGTAAGATGTAGTGTCAGTGATTGGGGGTTTGCCATACAGTAAATCCAACGGAAGACGAAGTTCTCTTCCAAACATCAACATTGAAGGAGAAAATTCTGTCGTTTGATGTTTGGATGAGCGATAGGCCAATAAAAANTTGAAAATGGATCATGTGATTTTTCAAGTCGAATTTAGATTTTATTTTATCACTTTTCATGTCCCAATATTTCCGGACTTGTTGATGGATATCACCCATTTTTTCTTGAAGTTGACCAACGTAATTCGGAATATCAGTGTAAGATGTAGTGTCAGTGATTGGGGGTTTGCCATACAGTAAATCCAACGGAAGACGAAGTTCTCTTCCAAACATCAACATTGAAGGAGAAAATTCTGTCGTTTGATGTTTGGATGAGCGATAGGCCAATAAAAATAGAGGGAGCCACTTGTCCCAATTCCTTTGATTATCGTCTACAAATTTGCCTAGATAATTCAGGATTGTTCTGTTCAAACACTCAACCATGCCATTCGACTGAGGTTGAAGTGGAGTCATTTGAGTCTTATGGATACCCAAAATACTCATCAAATCATTGAAAATCATAGATTCAAAATTCCGACCTTGGTCAGAATGAATCTCGAGGGGAACTCCGAATCGAGAGACTACATGAACGATTAGTGCTTCTAGGATTGTCGATGCCTGATGATCAGGCAGTGCAATCGCTGCAGGCCAACGTGAGAAGTAGTCAGAAATGACTAAGATGTAACGGTTCCCTGAATTAGTTTTTGGTAGTGGACCCAGAATGTCAATAGCAAGTCTCTCGAATGGAAAACCGACATTATAGACTTGTAGTTCTCCCCTGATTCGATTGACAGGTCCGTCTCGACTGAAGCAAACGGAACACTTTTTGCACCAGAGTTCAACATCTTGTTTGCAAGTTGACCAGAAAAATTTCCTGCGAATTTTTTCAAGCATTTTGTTGACTGTGAAGTGACCGGCAGCCGGGGAATCGTGACTCTCAGTAAGGATGTTCGGGATTACCGATTTAGGTACAATTATTTGATAAAGCGTTTGCGTTGAGTCAACAGATTCCCAACGGCGGTAGAGAATGCCATCAATTATTTCTAGAGAATCCCAAACCAATAAATAAATTTTGATACCGTAATCCAAATGTGCAATGTCTTGCCAATCAGGACGTTGATCGCGTTGTTTGTATTCAATCAGAGTTCTCAAATTGAGGTCCTCAGTTTGAAGTTAACGTCAGTCAAACCTGTCATCAGCGACACAAGTAGTTCGATAAACGTATTTCTTGGTTTCTTCGTTTAGGGAATTGAATTTAGTACATTTTTTGCATGAACATGGGCATCGAAACAGGCCATCGGCATTGCCATGAAGATGACCGGGTCTGTGTACGATTTCAAAATCGAACCTGAAGAGTGATTCAAGCCATCTGAATACTTGTTGTTCAGGATTTTTGAATGACATGAGCCATGTCAAAGCTGCGTGATCAGTTCGGATCACGAATTTACGCCCCAAGAGATAGTGACTGAAATTTTCAACAGATCTGACAACTGCCAAGAGTTCTCTCCGCGTGACACAATAATTTCTCTCAGATTTGCTCAGACAGTGACTGAAATACGCGATGACCCTCTCCTCATTACTCTGTACTTGAGAAAGTGTAGATCCAATGGCAAACAGTGAAGCATCTGTATCAAGGATGAAATCACAATCGACCATTGGAACTGATAAGATGGGAGCAGAAATAAAGGTGGATTTCAGTTGATTAAAACTTGTCTGAGCTTCAGGAGACCACTCAAAAGGTGTTTTGTCTTCCGTCAAAATGTGTAAAGGTTTGGCAATGTTAGCGAAACCTCTCACATACTTCCTGTAATAATTGCAGGTTCCAAGGAAGCTTCGAATTTCAGTTTTAGATTGAGGTGTGGGCCAATCCACAATGGCAGAAACTTTCTCGGGTGAACNACGGAATTGATCGAGTCAATTCGTCCCCCAGCGAATGGACTCCATCTAGTTTTCCGGATTTCTAGGAGTGAAGTTGAAGGGATTGCTTCGATTGGCTTGGTTACTGTTTGAGAATCGATTGAAGTGATTGTTTTGATTCTTGTTGAAATTGCGATTTTGATTCCAATTTCAATTGGGATTTTGAGAGGAATTAGGATTGGAATTTCTATGTGAGTTGTCATTATTGATTTGAGGTTTACATTCATTAGCATAATGTCCATAAATTTTGCATTTATGGCATTGAATGTGTGATTTTCCATTTGTTTGTGGGTGGTATTTATTAGAGAGGACGGAACGTTTGTTCTGGAGGGGGTGATTGTTTGACAGTTTCAAAAATTGTTCTTTGCTCTCTAATAATTCATTTATTGATTGAAATTCGGTTGCTCGTTCTATAGCCGCTTGAAGTGTATCAATGCGATCAAGACGTAATACGCGCTCGAGCTCTTTATTTTCGATCCCATTGATAAATTGACGACAAGCCACGCGATCACGAATGTCTTCAGGGGAATCAAGGTAGGCGAGGCGAACCAGACGTTCAATTTCTTCCGCAAAAGTAAGAAAATTTTCATTTTTCTTACGTTTACGAGAAAGCAATTCATTAAAATAGCTACGAGATAGATGTTTCTCATCGAATTTCTCAGATACAATGTCAATTAATTTTCGATAGTTATTTAGGTCCGTGGCTGGAAGTTTTTCAAGAATGAGTTGTGCTTTCCCGCGGAGGCAAGTAGCTAATTGAGCGGCTTCAACTTCAAGTGACCATCCGTTGTGATTCGCGGCAATTTCGAAATGTTTCTGATATCGTGTCCAAGGGGTTGAACCCTCAAAAGTGTCAGGTTTGATGCGAGAAGTCTTAATTTGAGCATTAGGATAAGCATAAGCATGAGGCAAAGCAAAAGTAGGAAGTTGATGGTTATCTGTTGGTTCAGGATTCTCAGGTGGAACATGAAACAGTGGATTCCATGGTGGGTAGATTGGAGGAAGTGGTGCAGTCGGGTTCCGTAGAGGGGGTCTTGCAGCATATGGAGGACCTGGTGGATGAATTAAGGGGTGTGCAGCAGGGTTTGGGATCATCGGTTCCACGAATACAGGTATTGGAGGTATTTGATTCCTTGCGAGATGTTGATGAAGATTCAGATCATCTCGACGGGGTATTGGATTCTCAGGATGACGTTGTTGGGGATTCAGTACATCATGTATGGGTACTGGATTCATTGGATTATGTTGGTGAGGGTTCAGCATTCCTTGAAGAGGCACTGGATTCTCTTGAAGAGGTATTGGATTCTCTGGATGATGTTGTTGAGGGTTCAGTACATCTTGGGCAGGTACTGGATTCTGTGGATTACGTTGTTGGGGGTTGGGATCTTCTGCGTCAAGTTCTTGATGGTTTAGAGGATCATCGGGGACATTTGGAGGTGCTTGATTCATTGGGAGATCTCTCAATGCATTTAGTAGATCTTCCCTGGCAGCTCGACGATTTTCTTCCCTCTCTTGGCGGAATTCGTCTCTAATTGCAGTGATGACATTACGAAATTCATTTCGTAAACGATTTTCTGATTCTCCGAGTTGAGCAGGGGTGACATTCTGTTGTTGAAGTTCTTCGTCAGGCTGAAAATCAAGAGGAACACCAGCAGCAAATGGACCAGGACGAGCGTTCAAATTTTCTTGTAAATCTGCACGTCTCCTTCTCCCTCTCCCCGTCATTATTAATCAAAACGACTCACCCTTAACGCCAGATAATTTTATTTTTCACTATCCCAATTAATCCAGAGAGTTGAGTGTAGATAACTCAATGATGGGTAAGTAATCCTTGTTTCGAATTCGTCGCTCGTGTGGTTCCAATAAATGAATAATTCACATGATGATCTCAATTTGCAAGTGGATTTCTATCCCACTTCTGACACCAATGTTACAAATTGTAGACAATGAATAATTGACACGTTATTAATTATGAATGGGGCGGACAGTTTATTCAAGAAGACTCATTTGACAGTTCTGATCGAAGATCCTCATTTATAGTAACAGTAGAACATCACTCGATAGTCATCTCTCTGCCAGCTTCATAGACGTTCTTTTTATTGGTTATTAATTTAGGGATTCGAAGGGGGAAACGTAACAATATACTATATTAACAATCCTCCTTAACGATGATCTACATAAACCCTAGGGGGAGGTGCGCGGGAAGAAAAATTTAGGAAAAGTTTAACACGTGTTGTTATGGGAGATCATAAAACTTTAGGTGAATCTTCGAACAGTTGGTTCAGCGTAGTAAAACTTTTCCCATATGACAATAATTCAATTACGCACAAACGTTCGATTCTTACTGATCAGTCGGAGCATTAATTTCCAAGAAATAATTCGAATCAATTTATGGGCAGTTCAACGACGCTGAACCAATTTCTCTATGATTTCCCTACAGTTTTGTGTTCCCCCGTAAGAACACGTTGAGGATGTTGATAACCACAGTTGGATTGGTTATGAATGTTTCTAGGTTTCCTTTGAAGTTATTGAGCTGTTGTAGAGATTCAAAAAAAAAACATATTGTGTTCTAAAAACCACGATGATCATCTTGCAAAAATTCCGATTGAGTGTGATATTTTTATTTTCTCAGATGGAACCCCTCACCTTATCCCCAGCTTCAGGTTTCATTTTATCTCAAACCAGATTTCAAAAAATTCAATGGAAAACTAGAAAATTAATAAAAAATCGGGAAAATTTCAGTCTCTTTTTCACTCCACTCATATACCATTCCAGGTGGTGTCCATTCTCCCCATCATGTGCCCTTTTTGAAAAACAGTTTGAAAAAAATTGAATTTAAAAAAAAAAATTCTCTTCAGAAATTTTTTGAGTGGCCCTGGAAATCCGTGAAATGCAACAAGGACAAATCTTACGTCATTTTCTTCTAAGTTTGCATCCTCTGTGGGTGGCTGAAGGTCATCGTTCTCATCCTCTCTGAGTGGCTGACCATTTCCAGTCTCATTTTCTCTGGATGACTGACGGTTGTCAATCTCATCCTCTGGAGGAGATTGACTTGGTTCCCCTAGCTAAAGAAACAAATTCATCAGCTGAGGTTCTCTATGACTTGTAAATGTATTCTAAATCCAGGAGTCGAGACTGGAAGACTCACCACTGAGTGATTGTGCTGCATAGTTACGCTCCTGACCTCCAAGGCATTTTGACCGTTCACGGCCCTCAAGGTGACCTTGAATGGACAGTCCGTTTTTTGTGACGTTCGCCTATAAGTCATTAATAATATTACAGCTCTATTTTTTCGTTAAAAACAATCTATGAAGAGTCTCAATTCAACTAGAGAAGTTGTTGAATGTTGATTAATTCCGATAACACCGGATTTGAGAAGATACTGAAAAAAAGTTTAACCTACTTGCGAGGCTTGGCTATGCCAGGTTGAGCTCTGGATTTGTACTTTCCACTCCTACTGCATCGGAGGTCCATTTTATGATGAAGGACATTCTTCCCAACCCTTTTGACTCGAGATTTTTCTCCGGTTCGACTGCTAGTTTTAGAGATCGTCATCCCGTGTGCCAACTCAAACTCCATTCTGAATTTTTTCAAAGCAAATTCACTCTCAAATCTCTGCCGCACGAAAAATTCAATTTTCTTATTTTTCGAATCTTCAGAATCTCCAGCGGCCTGCATTTTTAAAACTGCAGTGCGGTATTCGCAGATAAAATGATTTTTTCACGTGGTTGACCCAAAATGGTGGACGGTCATGTACTTTCTAGATGCACACGGTTATGGTACAAGAACGCGGAGAATTGAAGGGGAGCATGGCTGTGAAATGGCGATATTTCCCTACACAATTTCGCCGGTGCGGGTCAAGTCAATCACCGGCTCATGTTTGAAACAATCGTGAAATTTGACTATGCCATCTTTGTTCTAAAAATTCCACGATAGATGGAGCATTTTCAAACTTCTTAACGCGCCTCAATAGTTTTGTATGTTAATGACCGTGACTGGCGATTTATGTCTTTCGGGTGGAATGAAGGATTTAATAATAATTATCGGTAATTCTGTCAGTGATATTTTCCATTTGTATGACCGGAGTACTGAATAAATAGATCATCAGATTTTGGATGAGATGAATAGCTCGATTGCTGAGGAGAAGGACCCAGAAGTGGGCATGAAGTTCACTCATTGCAATGAGGTTAAAAAATTCATGGACATATGGATGGATTCAACTTTCCAGTTGCTGACCCGAGGGAGGGCAGTGAAGTTGAATGGCAATGATGAAAATTTCGAAGCAGTCCAGTCCAGGACTATCGAATATACATGCAAACATGGAGGTACCCCTTATCGACCTCAAACGTCAGGACAGAGGGATACCAGGTAAGTTTAAGTTTTCCAGACATGAATTTCATGATCTGAGGAGCTTGTCCTAGAGTCTTCAAATCTGGTGTCCATGTTGTGCCACCCTCCCCCAAATATGAAGAATCATTAATTAAATGAAACCGATTTCAGGACCTGCAAAACGAACTGCCCAGTCAAAATTAAATTCCAAAATTTGAAGAATCAGGCGTATTTGGAGATAACATAAGTGGAACTCAAACACAATCATGTGCACTCTAAGGTTTGATATTTTTCACATGAAAGAAAAAACTCATGTGAGATTTAAAAAATCTTATACACGGCGATTTTCGGAAGCCTCAATGTGGAAAGGGGGAAGTTTGAATTTCAGTCTTTTGAGACTCGTAATTTGGAACTTTCACATCTCAGCTCGAAAATTTCAAAAGGTTCAAATGGAAATTTCTAGGTCTCAAATTGAAACTTCCGAAAATCTTGAGACTTTCAGAAGTTTTAAATTGAGATGTCCAACTCTGAAATTGAGAAGTTGGAGAATCTCAACTTGAAACTTTCAGGAGGATTAATTGGCGATTTTCAAGTCTAAGATTTCAAGTCTGTGACTTTCACATGTTGAGATGTTTGAGGGTTTCATCAGATTGTAGTTTCGAATCCAAATTTTATTTATGTCACTCTGTGCAATAAGTCGTGTTTATCGCACGCTGCGCTCCGCGCGTCTTCCGATTAACCCGACTTCTGCACGTCGTGCTATAAAATGGTATAGAGCACTCGGGGATAAATGGCGTTGTCAACGAATGGGATTACAGACCTCGCCTTCGGCTCGGCCTGTAAACTGCCCATTCGTCGAAAACGGAATTTCTCCCCTTGTACTATAATATACAATTTCCTTGGCTCTAGATGAAATTTTTCTTCCATCAACATTCAAATTAATAACCATCTTTCGTAAATAGAAGAAAATATTTTTGCTCTTAGGCTCTCTATTCACATTACCCAGAGGTCAGAAGACCTCAGCCAGAGGCTAGAGACGAGGTAAAAAAATCCCTGAAGTTGGGATGTAACAAAAAACTCTTGCAAGCGGACATCAAGACGAGACTGAATAAGAAAGTTACTTTGAAGGATTTGACCAACTGGAAGGCCGAATCGAAACAAAACAGTGATTAAGAATTGATTGAAGCAGTGAATTTTTTGATTGACGAAAAAGGATGAAAAACGTCCCTAAAGTTAACGGAACAAGGTAAAAAAATTTAGTTTTTTTTTGCTCAAAATTATGTGTTTTTTATGTGCTTTTTGGTGCTCAAACTAAAAAAATTGGTGCTCCAGCTCTTCTGGAGTTAAGGGTAGGGGGTGCAAAATAAGGGATGATTGAAAAAAAAATTATGCCATAATTATATGCTTTTTACGTGCTTTCGGCTAGCGAAGGAGAGCAGGCAGGAGGGGGGCTGATTTGGGAGAAATGGCCCTTCTAGGGGAAAATTCATTTAGGGGTTGAAAAACCTGGATAAGTGATAATACCTCTATACATTGGCCTATAATTATGTGTTTTTTACGTGCTCCAAGACAAGGGGGGAGAGAATGGGGTAAAGAGGCCCGTTTGAGAAAAACCACTTATCTAGGGGAAAATTCAATTTGGCGGTGAGTAGAATAGGACTGGTGATTACAGCGTCATATTGTAGACTAGAATTATGTGTTTTTTATGTGCTTGAAGATGATTGATGAGAAATTCTCGGAAATATAAAGCCTATTGAAAAAAAATGACTGCAAGGTCCAAATAAGGTCGCGAATGAGATATACCTTGCGCTAGTTATTTTTTTGTTTTCCAATCATTATATGATTGAAAAAAATATATGTTTTCCAATTATGACGATGAAAATACTCGTGCTCCAGTTATTTTCAATATACACACAGCAGGTACACTGGACACCGTGAGCAACTTTGCAGCGGTCGCCATTTTTTTTTTCAAGTCACCATTATTTACAAAAAAATATGTGTTCTCGAAATCTGTCAATTAAAATATTCGTGCTCCAGTTTTATCCAATGTACACTGATCAGATACACAGGTGACCGCCGGCAATTTCGCAGCGGTCGCTATATTTTTTTAAAGTAACCATTGTTTACAAAAAAATATGTGTTTTCGAAATCTGTCAATTAAAATATTCATGCTCCAGTTTTGTCCAAAGTACAGAGATCAGATACACTGGTGAGCCCGGCAACTTCGCAGCGGTCGCCATTTTTTTTTCAAGTCACAATTGTTTACACAAAGAATATGTTTTCGAAATCTGTTAATTAAAATATTCGTGCTCCATTTTTGTCCAAAGTACAGAGATCAGATACACAAGTGACCGACAGCGACTTTGCAGGGGTCGCCATTTTTTTTTAAGTCACCATTGTTTGCAAAAAAATATGTCCTCGAAATCTGTCAATTAAAATATTCGTGCTTCATTTTTGTCCAATGTACAGAGATCAGATACACTAGTGACCCCCAGCAACTTCGCAGCGGTCGCCATCTTTTTTTAAAGTCACCATTGTGTACAAAAAAATATGTGTTTTCGAAATCTGTCAATAAAAATATTCGTGCTCCAGTTTCATCCAATGGACACTGATCAGATACACAGGCGACCGCCAGCAACTTTGCAGCGATCGCCATTTTTTTTTAAGTCACCATTGTTTACAAAAAGATATGTGATCTCGAAATCTGTCAATTAAAATATTCGTGCTTCATTTTTGTCGAATGTACAGAGATCAGATACACTGGTGACCGCCAGCAACTTCGCAGCGGTCGCCATCTTTTTTTAAAGTCACCAGTGTGTACAAAAAAATGTGTTTTCGAAATCTGTCAATAAAAATATTCGTGCTCCAGTTTTATCCAATGTACACTGATCAGATACACAGGTGACCGCCAGCAACTTTGCAGCGGTCGCCATTTTTTTTT